>NC_088352.1:7440555-7742777 GCF_036884655.1 Musa acuminata AAA Group | reverse complement strand
GTTTCCTACACTCTTTGCATCCATCTCCTAGAGTTGTATTCATATCTCTCCTTGAGTCAACAACTTGGGAACTCATGAAGTATTAGATATTTGACTCAATAAAATGATGATATTAAGCTGCAAAACCTGGTTCTTAGATGTTTTCAAAATTTCTACAATTTTATATCCAATAACAACATGTAAGTTGTGCTGACATGACATTATTATACATGACAAAAGAAAAACTGGACTTCACACAGTTGCGATGTAAAATCATATGAAACATATCACAATAAAGATAATTCATAAAATACACGGCAAAATTAGACAAGTACTTGGTATCCTCAAGACGTCCATGCAAGCTCCAGCGCTGACGAAATCCTTCCATGCCTTGAATTCCACTTGCAAGAATCATGTGCCTAGACGAGTTCATAATATAGATGGAACTTTATAATTAGCTAAGAAAAGAAGATTTTGCAGTCAAAATCACTAATGATGAATTCTATAATGTAGAAACAATGATTGCTTTGCATCACATATACTGGGTTTTTTTCTTCCAACTCTAAGATACATTGCATTTTAATAAATATTTAGTGATAAGTTAGCTGTTCTTAGGGTAGCTTTTTTCTAAATGTAAATAGTTATCAGCAAGTATGTGCACTTTTGTTGAACATATAAAAGGTCAGTTAAGAAAATAAATAACACAGTTTTTCTATCTTTCACCTCTATCAGATGAACCACAATGTTAAAATTAAACAAAGGGGTAAATAAAATGTCAATCCACAATCATTTGCAAATAGATAGGATGCAATTCTGGCCATTTAATTGGGTGTGATGACATATAAGTTCCAGGAAATGATACATGGTGATTATATAAAAAAAATATTTAAAAGGGAAAGATACAATGGACGGACTTGTCATTCTTCCATTCTCTAGACCATTTATCAGAAGACAATAAAAAAAACCAAAAGATTGAACCTTTCTAGAGATGTAACTTCTGATTGAAGTTGAGCAGCTCTTTCCTTTGCTTCTTCAATGGGCATGGACAGCCCCAATTTATGTTCACTATCTGAAAGTCTCTGTCTTAGCTCTTTATCCTGCTAGCAATTTATCCAACAGACAAGTCAAATATCAAGTTGAAAGGACCAAATAGAATTCTATATAACACAATGAAAGAATACATAAATGTTACTAACCCTTTTCTCAGCACACTCTCGATACAAAACAATCTCATCTTGGCAAAATGGTTCAATATCATTGATTTGCAAGCCTAAAGCATTTACTAAGTAAGTTCCATGGTTATGTTCAAAATAAAGGTCAATGACTCGGATCACATCAATTTCTTTTTTTGATGACGAGATGGGTACTATCACTCACACCACTATAGGGTTATATGACATTATTCACTATAACTTACATAAAAAAAGATTCCTTAGCACTCCATCACATAAATCAACACCTTCAAGAACATGAGATGCAATCTCCGGTGGAATGATAGGTGAAGGGAGCCCCAGCATAAGGTCATCACCTACTAGAATTGTTTCTTCTATGTTTGGCTGTGAATCAACTGAAGCAAGATAAACAAAAAACGTTAAAGCAATACAACCATAAAAAATATTCTTCCAGGCAGAACCACCTAACTGTTACACACATCCATACAATTTCAACAAGTACATTAGTCTAAAGACAACAGCATGATAAGGGATCAAATTTACTATTGTATGAATACTAGCTTGCAAAATAATAAGTGACAAACACAAACACAGTTACACCTAATTCTAGATTATGGATTCAATAACTAGAGCTGAATGTTGTAATTTGAATTAGTTACTAAAATAATATCATAACACACTATTTAGTTACTAACACAAAGTTATGACCATTCACAGATTTCAATAACAACAAAAGATTCATATAGTCGACTCCAAATGGCTAAGACTTATAGCTTTGTTGTTAATGTTGTTATACAAAAGCATGACAAAATTTGAGAAGACAAAGCTTGGATATATAAAAAAAAAAAGATGAACCAAAGGTTAAAATTGTTTTGATTTTAAAGCCAAGAATAAAAAAAATCAAGTTCTAATTTGGAGGTTCACTTCATTTTCTATGGTTTCCCAGTGAAATCTTAATTTTGCAGATACTAAAGAAAAGATGATAATATCAATATTTATTAATCAACCTTCTAATTAAATGCTCAGTAAATGATTGCTTCAACAATGCAGTTCAACACAAGAATTAGATTGCTAAATTTCCTTCCCAGTAAACAAGAAGTACATTTACTTTAAAGAAAAAGACCAATTCTTTTGAAACAAGATTTCTCTTTTTTTTTTTTTTCCTTTTTTGAGAGTTGTTTGTTGAAACAAGTTATTAAAGAGAACAAAACAGTCACAAGATGTGATTTGTTCATTTGGAGCTCCGTGCCAATGATGGAATAATAAGCATACACATTGTATAAAATAAAAAAGCACTAAGATGAATCCATTTTAACTTGCCAATCAAACCAGCAAAAGGAAAGTGTAATCGGTCTAAGCTTCAGGCAAACAACTAATCTAAAACGCATGAACTGTTCTTTTTTGTGGATAGTCCTCATCGATGTGAACCTAAATATAACAGTTTTGCCTCCCTATTATGCATAACAAAGGAACTAGAAAAATACATGAGATGGAAGGATTTCTACCATCCATGATTGCACTAATGGAATCCCTCTGCTGACGACCACGAATCCCTCACCCCAACACAGATTATGTTTCACGTCGAAGATTCTGCTACAACAGAAACAAAATATTATAAGTGAATGCCAATGCAGCGAGCAGTAGTAGTCCTAAAAGCCAACAGAATGTCAAGTCAATCAAGATGCATTTCAAAATGGAAGCGCCACGAGAAAAAGCAGCCAAAAGTCAGATGGAGTTCTTTGTTAAAAACCAATGTCATCAATTTGAGTATAAGAAGCGCAAAATGACATCCCTTATCTCGAGCATTAGGTCGAACAGGTGACGTGCAACTGTTCGTCATCCGGACGAGTCGCAATACAAAGAATTAACATCAAGCAAGAAAGAAAAAACAACTAGAAAGAGAAGAACTAAGCACGGAGAATCCATAGAAGGAAAACCGAGTCGAAAGAGCAGACAGATAACTCGCAGTTTGTGCGACAACGAAAAGAGATTAACATCAAAATTAACACTATTCAATATTATAGTAAAATTAACCGTTTAAAATTAATATTAAAATTAACAATTCAAAATTCTAGCCGTCACAAAAACAGTAGGGAGGAGCGAGGACGGAGGAGAGGGGAAATCGGGGGGCCGCGATAGAGGAGGGAGGTGCTGTGGTCCAGGAAGAGGAGGAAGAGAAGGGAGCGTGCGACGGCGAAGGAGAAAGAGAGAACGGTACCGAGGAAATGATCTCCGGAGGGAGACCCCGCCGCCGTTCGCCTATAGCCGCTGTTCGCGAGGAAAATGCCGCAGCGCCGAGGGGAAGACCCGCTGCGATCAGGGCTCGGGTGGACGGGGGTTCGAAACCGTTCCCTCTGGTTTCGAACGAACCAAATGACTAATAATCGACTCAATCGAGGTTCCATCCCATCTGATTTGAATCAAATGATTTATAATTGACTCAATCAAGATTTCGTCCAACCTGATTTAAACCAAATGACATATAATTGACTCAATCGAGGTTCCATCCAATCTGATTTGAATCAAATGATTTATAATTGACTCAATCGAGGTTTCATCTGATCTGATTTGAATAAAATGATTTATAATTGACTCAATCGAGATTCCATCCAATTTGATTTGAATGTCAAACTAAAGCCTGCGTGAGTCAACGATCCAATTAAAGTCCTTCGCTTAGCCTATCTATTTATATTTATAAATATAAATACTTTTTATATTTATATTTATAAAAATGTAATTTTTATTATAATTAAATATTAAATAATTAATAAAAATATATAGTTGATGATTAATTTAATATTTACGGAATAGTGTTAGATCTATGGGCTTGAAATCATAAGGCCAAAACAACGAAATCATAAGGCCATAGTGTTAGATCTATGGGCAGGAGAAGGTAAAGCTGCCTCCAATGGCGGAGAAGATGGATGACGCAAAACGAAGATAGGATTGCATAAGGCCTCTCAAGTCCTTCTCCACTAGTAAATGGAATAATACAATATAGTCAATTGAGTTTTGGATCTTTAAGTTGAACTCGTGGATCCATTGGTTGGGCCACACATTTAATGCATATAATTTTTTTTTTATAGGAGATGAAGCATCTCCTATAATAATAAATATGTAGAGTTTTCTTTTCTTTCATTCTTATATTTATTTCCTAGATTAAATATCTTTTATAATAAATAAAAATGAGCATATTTTAATCTTCGTTAAGACTTAGACAGTTTGATTAATGAACTAAACTAAGAGTTTTTTTTCGATCCGATCGATCAATTTGTAACTATGGATGCTACCAAGTAATTTATGTAACATTTCAAGATTTAAGAGAAGGTAAAATATTAAAAATAATAAAATTTATTTTATTATCAATATATATTTTTACGAATTCATAAGTATATATTTCATGATTATCAACAAAACACTTGGTATTATTGAACATCTTTGATAATTATTCACACTTAATTACTGAAAACGTTAATGCTAATCATGAAAAAAATAGCATATTATAAAATATGTTAACTTAGTAACAAAAATCATAAAGAAGTAATCATGTGAATGTACTAAGATTTGTCATAGATCTATTTTAATAACAGCCTTGTTGTAATTTATTTATTTATCCTACATATTGCTAAATCTTAATTTATTGTATTACAATATTTTTAAAATATTTTTCTTAATTGATTAATATGGTAAAATTGCTATGTTGCAAAAGCAATTTTAAGAAATGAAATTGGAAAGGGTGGGAAATCAAGGATTGATTTGGTGCTGTTGTTCCAAAAAAAAAATGCCAAGCTCACTACTTTTGTGTGTCTTCTGGAATTGGTGATCAATTACTATAATTAGGAAAGTCAACAAGTCAGATTTATGTGTCCTTTAAGCCATTAACTCAGTCAACTGTTGAATTCATGATGAGGGGACATATTTCTCAGCCTTCAGAAAGCTCAAAAAGAAAAAAAATAAAGAATATAAAAAGACACCTATCAACTTTTTACACCATAAAATTCATTTTTGTATGAAAGGAATTGGATGATTTATCCAAAAAAAAGTTTTTATTTTTTGCTTTTATTCAACACAAAATAAGCTTTTTTATATAAAAATATTTTTTTCCATTGGAAAATGATAGATTAAATTCTATAAACAAGATCAAATGAAAACAAGAGAACAACTAAATAAAATTTTCCTAATAAATCATCCAAAAATTTTAATGTTGAAGAGAGTGAAAAAGGGTTCATTACAATTTGTCATTTAAAATTTTTATAGTATCATATTTACCACTATAATTATTTAAATATGCATATATCCCTATAAAAAAGATGAGTACTTGATAATACAAATAATCAATTTACAACGTGCTTACTAGTAAATACATCAATAGATAATCCCATCTTTATTTCTTATCCTTTGTTAAAAAAAATAGTATTTTAATTTAAAAAATGTTATACACTTAAAATATTTTTAATATAAAAAATATCATATATATATATATATAAATAAAATCTGATATTACCCTCTAAAAAATGAAGTACACATTTGCTCCCCACCATCTGACCCCTCACTCCATATTCCCTCGTACTTCTGTCTTCCCTTTTTATTCTATATAAATAAATAAATAAATAAATATATATATATATATATATATATATATATATATATATATATATATATATATATATATATATATATATATATATATATATATATATATATATATATATATATCCTTCAATGCCATTATTGTTGACTCTGAAATCCACGCTTCTCTTCTCCGCACGTCATTACGACGTGATTTGATCCGTTCCTTCTCGCCGTCTACCCTTTCATCCTCCGTCGGCACGGCACTCCCTCCACCAGCGGAGACCCCTCACGATTCCCGCTCTATCCGTCTCATCGTCTACCCCTTCCCCTTCCCCTCCAATTCGATTCGGTCTCCATAGATCTCCATCGGCTCCGATCGGTTCGCCCTCTCTCCCCTGATCGACTTGGATCTTGATCCAGGGATCCTCGCCCCTCGATCCGGCTTTCCGTGGGCGTTCTGGTTCGATTCGGTGGATCTGCGTTCGGTTGGTGCTGGCGCGTCGTCTGTGGGCTGGTTTCTGACCACTATAATTTCCTTGACCGATCGATCGCGGCTGCTACGTCTGTGTAAAGTTTCCATCTTTGAAGGATTTGGTCACTGGTGGTGGGTAATTTGGGTTAAGGATGGTGGATTGCCGGAGCTTGATCGAGTTCTGCAGGGCCTTCGAGCAGCACCGGCACCTGGCTAACTCCCAGGCCTCTTCCGACCACCGGATCGGCCAGTCGAGGAGAAAGAGCAAGTCATTGAACCCCCTTTCCCACCCCTTCTGCGAGCACTCCCCTTTCGCCGCCATCGACATCGTGATGCTATTCCTGGTCCTCGGAGCGCTCACCGTTCTCACAGTCCCCTACTTCCAGTTCATCTTCCGGGAAGCGTACGAGCTCCTGCCGGCCGCGATCGACGTCATCGGTGACGTCCTCTACCAGGCCCCCGTCGCTTACGCCGCTGGCTTGATCTTCGTGTTCGTCACCGCGATCGCTGCCTGGGAATTCTTCAATTACCAGGCGAGGAAGTGCGGCAATCCCTACTGCAAAGGTCTGCGTAAAGCCGTCGAATTCGACATCCAGCTCGAATCAGAGGAGTGCGTCAAGTGCTTGCCGCCACTGCCGAAAGATGCTTTTGGGACGCGCCCCTTGGACTTGGGGCAGGATCACAAGGAACTCGAGGCTGAGCTGAAGAAGATGGCACCGCTGAATGGACGCACAGTTCTAATCTTTCGCTCTCCTTGCGGATGCCCGCTAGGGAGAATGGAAGTTTGGGGGCCAAAGAAAGTGCGTAGGATCAAGAAGTAGGCAGGAATACATGATACATCCTCTAGTACTAGATAATTTTCTTTACTTCTATAGCAATAACCAGAAACAATCTACTATGATATAGCCCTAATCACTGTTCCTTCTATCAAATAAGATCGTGGTATGTGTATTCTTGCACATGTTCTGGGGACTATTCTGCCCCCTTTTGCCACTCATCAGTCGGTAAAACATTAATTTTACTAGCTAATCTCTTATATGTTATTGTTATACTCATTTCTCTTTTCATCTTTATTTTTCATTGATACAGTATTAGACCTTCTTTGGTTGTCTAACAGAATCTCTGGAGGATGGCCTGATCTTTGCTCTTTGCTTTAATAACATATGACCCTAACCTTTCTAGTTTTATTTGTCGGCAATAGGTTTTAATTTTTGCAATAGGTTCCTGATTTTCTACTTATTTCCAATCTCAGTTTTATTCAACATCTGGAACATACTTTGTGGTAACTTTTTTTTTTTGTCGACATGTTTGTGATGAATTAAGCTGTTAAAAAATTACTACTGCTTGTCATGCTTCTTCTATTCTTGCTTTGGGCTATATTATTTTGTTTTCACTTAATTACGTATGACATGAACTCATCGAATAGTTTTAACTTTATCTTTAATTTCTTTCAAGCGCATTATTTGATATATCACATGATTCAGTAATAGTCATCGATGCATAAGCCATGTTGCAAATCTTGTAATTTTAAAAGAATTGCCCGAATAAGATGTATCATCACAGGACTCTATATTGTTAATTTACAGAGTTGGAGATGGAATCTTGGAATTGGCTTTGTTCCTGTAAATCTTGAAAACTTATTACTCTGAAAGTTCCTTAACTGGACTCAGCATATGATTAACTTTCAACATGGTGCTTGGAAAGTGCATATTTGGCAGTTGGTAAGCATAATGGGAGTTCTGTAAAGAGATACACTTGTATATTTTGAGCTTGCTTGTCATGATTTCTTCATCAAAGCCTTTCTAGAATCTCAACTTCCTTCGTTATCTTTGTGTAATTTGCCAAAAGTATCTTGCAGATGGAGGACAAAATTCTATCCAATTATTTTCTGGTAAACTTAATATCTTCCAAATTTATCATCAAAGTTTGACAAATTCATAGACAGAAGCTTAAAGGGCCTTAATAGTATGACAATTTATATTATAATGTTTCTACCGAATGATGAGATACAGTTTCTTTATCAAACTACTGTATGATGAGATACAATTTCTTTATCAAGAAAGAAAAAATTGCTATTTTAGTTTTCTCCAAGAACGTATTTGATTGCCCAGGTTTACATATACCGAACTGATAAGAATCTGTATGTTGTGGAGGAACATGTGAGGAATCTTGGAGTTTTTTGTTTCTCACAAGCTTACCGGTACTTTTGAGTTGCAATTCTTGGATCCTTCGATACATGGGCTTTTAATTAATCAAATTATGGTAGTTTGGAGCTTTATACTATAGTTGTTATCATACGCTATCTGCTATGGCTTCTTTGTACAGTGTGATGTTGCAGCACTATGCAAGGTGTGAGCTGCGACCATATAATGTGAACATGTTAGCTTCGAGAACCCACAGGAAACCATTGTTTATAAAGCTGTTTGCTTATGGCAGAACATGTCCAAGTAACTTTTGCTGAAGTATTCCTTGCCTGAAGCAGCCACCACTTTTCGGTATGTTTCACTAGTATATACTCGAATGCCTTTTTGTGTTCTTGCAACTGTTTTCAATAATAAAACCAGTGTTACTCTCGCAGATGCTTCAGAACATCGATCATTGGTACTTGGCAGCTCAGCATTCTTATAGGTATGAAGCACTCTAGATATCCATTTGAAACATATTCAGCACTTCAATTGTTTCATATAGAGTTTTTTCCCTGCAGCATTCCTTTGGCTTCTCTTGATTCCATCCAAGAGTTACACAATGCTAAGAAGTTTTAGTATCCATTTGTTATTACTACACCATTAGTTAAGTTGATTAATGGCTGTGGAGAATAATATATTAACTGGACCAAGTAAAAATCATAGTGCAATTAACCCTGCCTCTGGTTCTGGTTGGTTGGTTGAATCAGTTTCCATGCATCAGATGCCAGTATACAATCGCATGTTGGATATAATAAAGCCTAGGACTCATCAGAAAATTGCATGAAACATTTTTTGTGCCTGAGATTAGTGGTTGAGACTAACTCAACTACAAAACTGATAAGCTTAATTTTGGGGAAATTTAGTCATGCCATGCCTGCTGCTTTGCTTCATTAAATAGATTCTTGTGCTTATTCATCAGGACATGAATATATGTATGTCCGAGACTTCTTTAACAAAATAGTCTCTGTATTTGCAGTATAACAGTTCTTGATGGTTTTGCATGGCCTTCAGGTTTCATAAACACAGATTCATGATGCATCCTATCTGATGTGCAGTGTAGGTCTTACAATAAAAATTATGAGATATAGAATATTGGCTGAGTTTTTCGGCAAATGCTTGATATCTTTGTGTTATGGTAGTTTTTGAGAAAAATAATAACTGAGAAAAGAAAACATCATTCTTTCTTTCTGTAGATGGGTTAATTAAGATGGTACCAGCTAAGACATCAAAAAGCAATCCCAGGCAACTCAACTTGATCCTGTTGTATTAAACCGGAGGAGGATATCGACTGCATCTTGGCTCATCTCAAGTCTATGGCAATCACCAAGGTGACAGAGACCAGTGGGGCAAGACCTCCATGGCATCAGAGACAATGATGCTGATGCTGCTTTCCACATACCATAAAAGCAGTGAGGAGGATCCTACATTTCAGAATTAAGCTTTGTAGTTTGATCTGTGAAGGCATCAATAAAACAAATGATATTTATGTGCACAAATAGAGAATAAAAGGTCTCCTTTTACTATCTAGATTTGTGATTTGATAAAACATTTTCATTTTAGTCAATGGCTGAAGTATAAACCTTAAATATTGAGCTGAATTTGAGTTCTTCTCTGACAAGATCACTCATTCTTAGTTCTCCAAAGAAGGATACAAACAACTTTGGGCCACTTGTTCCACCAAGGCATCACATTCAGAGTTTTCTGCATCTTTTCATCAACTTGTGATCTCATCCACAACACACAACATATAGCAACCGAGAAACGATGATGAGTTGTGTCTCTTCTCGCACCACCTCATAGAGTTCTAACAGTTACGAGACTAGCAATTATGGGATCTAACAAGTAAAACAAAATCTATTGATTGATAAAAAAAATATATTTATAAATTATTCCATCAAGATTCAAACACCATGCAACTTATTTATATTTTACTATTAATTTTTTTATATTTAGTAAAACTAATTATACCATCAAGATAATCTGTCTTGGGTCTGAAGGTTATCACAGTTCCATAATCACACACCAATTCTAATTCTAATTGCCATTTGATCCATCAATTTTGATTGAAAAAATAAATTATTCTCTCATGATTTAAACTCAAATCATTAATCTGTAAATTTGAAGAACTAACCATGGAACTTGTTTATGTTTTACTCTTTTATTTTCATATTCAGTAAGTTAGAAAACATCGGTCTCAATTTCAATTCTAATTTCTAGGAATCGAAACAAAACTATATAATTCCTTTCGGTTCAGAACTGTCAATTTCGATTCGAATCGAACCCTATGCACCCCTACTAAGGTCACCTATGCATACATCAATAATAAAATCAAGAAAAAATATTTTTGAATTGCTGACATGCATAAAGATCAAGTATTCTGTTTCACATATGGCTGCAAGAAACCAGTCAAAAGAAAGAAATAATGATGTATAGCAACTAAGAGATGTCGAGAGCTCTTATATCATGCTCCAAGATGATTCAAAACCTCGAATTACATGCAACACCAGCATTTAGATGCTCATCATTGATTGGCGAAAAACACAAAAAAGTTGGTCCAACAACTGCTTACACAATCATACTCAACATAAAAGTTGGACCGATGGCACCTCCATGTTTCCAGTGATCTATTGCTGCCAGATGTGATAGATCAGTATGTGTATCTGGGTACAGTGTTCTTGTCGAGTTTAGTGCTGATGATGTCAACTGAGCTTCACCAATGTCCACATAAGGATTCCAAGGTGAAAGGACCAGCGGCAACTCCATTGAAGGGCCCAAGGGGATATTAGACCAGCATCTTCTGCGGAATAATCATCATGCCAAAATCCGGGCAACTATGAACCGATCAGTTAAACAAGGCACAGATGCCAAAATGTGATCCACTAAGAATAGAATACAAATCACTGCACTAGGGGCTTTCTAAGAGCACTATCGATCTGCAGAAGAATAATTTAGCCGAAATTAGATTAACACAACATAAGAAAAGGAGAGAGCAACAATTTTTATATCAGAGAAAAAGATAAGTTACTGTTGGTATCGGATTTCTTTTCCTTCTCCGGTGGATGGACCTTAGCATGTTTACCAAAATGTAATCCAGAATTTAGTAATCAAAGAATTACAAATTCCAGTCCACCAAACTACTATTTTTTTAAGGGGCTCAGAACAGAATCATCCAAAAACAAATAATTAAGTGTCAAATCCAACACATTTTGGTGACATCAACTGACCATCGATCACTTCAGCTTGCCACTCGATTCAAATTCAAACTTGGAGCCTAACAAAGCACCACTAACTTTACCCCAAATTCACTAAATCAAATATTCGTATGAGAAGTCTTCAGTGAACCAAAGAAATGACACACTAAGATACATAATCAAATTCCAGACACGAGTAGCACAGTAGCTGGTCCACAAGAACGCTAGCTGACGAAATTATTTAACCCTCTAAAAGAAGAGAATGAAGACGAACATCAATTCTGCTAACTTAATATACAACTTCACTTTTGGCTTCAGTTTATGATCTAGTCCCGGGCCTGAACAAAACAATGTTGTCTATAAAATGTTCAAGGTCTGGATGGTCTACATGAAAACCCCAAGTCAGGTATCAAACAATTTGATAATATTCTCATGCACTGATTGCAATTTAGAAACATGGAAAGATAAATTGCTCAAGAACTGTACAAATAAAAACTGCTAAAAAAAGGACTTACATCTATACCATGAAAAGATCTACCAATGCATGATTTAAGTTTTGGAGCTTCAATTACTGGAGAAGAGAGACCATCATGAACAATCTGTTTGTCACCCTGCCAGCAGAAATTAGATATTAAATGCAATCTATCTTATAAAGACATGACAGGCATGGAGTAAGAATTTTTACAATATAACTTGAATTTATGGACTTATGGATAACTTCCAATAGAAAAAGCACAAAGGGATCTCATGTTGATATCAACATATACTCAGAATAGTTCCTTTCTGTAACATGGAAAAAAAAACTAATAGAACACACTACTTTGGCAAAAACACAGGCCTACACCAGCAATTTAAGCTGCTAATTTTAGCATATTATTATTTTAGTTATTATTCTCCTACAAGTCCCTTGTATTTCCCTCTTGACCCCTTACTGAATCAGATTACCATATAAATGTCAGGATTAATTGTGTCTGTCCATGCAACACCATCAACAAGCAGCTTAAAGTTGCAAGGAATATATGAAACTGGAACATGCAGAAGCATTGACTTTTGCAGCAAACTTATGTATAATCGTTGAGCATACCTCAGGCATGCATCGTTTATCTTGAGCATCCTCAAAAAGGGAGGAGTAATACGTTGGATCATAGATGGCACCTCCCAAAATCTCATCAGAATTGGAGTTCTGCCTAGCTACATCATGTGTTGAAGGGTTCACAAAACTATTTCTGACACTGTAATCTGCATGGTTGATAGGATTGTCCACAGTTGAAACCCCCAATCGATATATCTGAATCCATAAGAATGTGGACAAAAACCTCACTGAAAAGCCAACAATTTCCATCAACAAAGCAAGTCTGAGTGAGAAGACAAAAAGTTGCCCATACTTCTGATCAGGAGTGACGTTCCTGTAATGATATATATTACACCAAGAAAAGAATCAACATGAAAGGATATTGTATAAAACAAATACTGAAAATGAACAAACAAAGTTTTGGTGTGACTTTGCATGTAACATTAAAATGTCTTAACATGCAGCATTTAAGGCATTCAAATTTCGGATATACTGATAGAGATTGAGGTTACTTCATATCCCAAATGATGCATTTGAGATGTATCAAGCCTGTGATGAGACCGACATGGTATATTCATATATATCAAACAAATATAATGAGAAGGATTACTAGCAAGCAAAGTCCTGTCTCCAAGGAGAAAAATATGAGAAATGAAACATGGATACATATACAAAATACTGATATGATATGATACTGATATATGGATAAGAGAAAACTTGGGGAAAAGAACAAATTATGGGTGTAATGTGTGACAATGTTTGACAGGTATTCATACTTAGAATAGATAGTTATATATCACTATTCATGATAAATAATAAATAATGAACCAGCATCCCTTATTCATCATGAATTATAATTAGAAACATAGTATGTTGAGAATATAGAAAAATAAAGCAAGTAATTATAATAAATAAAGTTATATCAGTCTTTTAATTTTATTACACATTGATCCTTATTACAAATAACATGTAAAAATTATTTAACCATGCATCCTTTTCTATAGTCATATATCAATATTTAAATAGATAAAGCTCTCGCAAAAAGTACATCCTGAGTATCATGAAATTATCTGATATTTTGATAAACTAATTGGATAATTCCTTGAAGTATACAGAAACAATCCTAGAAATATCGTATCTGACATGTACTGGAGACTAATAATCTAATATGACAAGCAATTTGAAGAATCCATCAATTAGATATAAAAAAGATGGAAGTTAGGCTTCTAGCTGTACAACGGGATACTGATAAAGAAATGTTATCTCATTCAAGCAAATCATATGGTGTACATGAGCTTGCCAGAAGAACAATAGCAGGATCAAACATCATGCTTTTGGAAGAAGCTTCTACTGGTGCTAATAATGAACTGCTTTGGAATTAAATAAAATTTAAAGATCACAATCTGTGTCCACAGAATACTGTCTAATTAACTAAAAACCAATCACATCCCAACTTGTAGGAGACTCCCGACATCAAAAAGTGGGAATATTAGAAGCAATGTATATCCTTTGAAAGAGAGGATTTTGAAGCAAAATATGGATAAGATTTCCACTTGCTCTCTCTCATTGAAATTCAAATTTGGAAGGAGAAAGACATTGTAAAGTCTGATCACAGATCAAAAGTAGATGGATAAAAAAGGGTGTTCGAGTTGGTAGTCATATGCCATATATTGCTAGGCAAGTCATATCACCAATATAATTCTGTGATATCCATATTCAGTACATGATTTGGATCATTCCCATGTCCAAAGTTGATCTCCTTGGTGGGTATACCAAATAAGCTTGTTGTCGTTTCAGAATCTCTAGTAGCTTTTATATGCTCTATGCATTATTAAATCATGTTGACAGCTAATTTTTAGAATTACTTCATCTTGAGTTTTTGGTGACTTTGTTTTTAACAGGAAATTAATACTTTGCTGCAACAATTAGCCTCTAAAGGAGCCAAATCCTTCTCGATACTTTTGAATATGTGTCATAAACTAGCATCCGAGAGATAAGCTGAGATATCTTCCTTGCACTCAACAAGTAACATATAATTTAACTCATCTACCTTGGACCTACCATTAATATCTACACCCATGCTTTATTAATAGATGTCTATGACTCTCACCATATCGTGCGCGAGAAAAGTATGAACCACGCGATGTCGAGCACAATAGCGAAGAATAGAAGTACTGCATAGGTCCTCCCGAGGCTCTGACTGCTGCTCTCGATCGCCACTAGTGCAAAAAGCGCCACCACCAGGTTGATCAGCAACACCCCATTGTACAATGCCCCGAGCGATCCGATCAGAGCACACCCAATCTAAAACCACGACAACAAACACATGAATATAAAATGCCTTCCATCCCTTCCAGCTTCATTGCAAAGACAAAACGGTTGCTTAATTCAAAACCTAATCAAAATCAAAACTACAAATAACCTCTTATCTTAACCTAAAACCTACAATAGAAAATATTTGGAAAAACGAACGAAATCCTAAAAAGTTTGCAAGAAAGAAACCCTAGCGACATGAATTGGAATTTGCCGGAGGAGACGGAGTTGCTTACTTGGATGTAGATGAGGATGACGGCGACGGACTGAAGACGATCGTAGTCGCGAAGCCACGACTGAATCCGCAATCGGAGCGACGTCGAACACAAGGGCATGATACAAAAATATCACGGAACACAAACAAACAAGCAATCGCCCGATCCCTTTCCGGCCGTCCGCTGAAGAACCAAATCAAATCCCAAAAAAGCAGCCAGTGGGGTAACAAATTGAATGCCGGCCAAGAAGGGGATTCACTTCCTTTAATATTCTTTCTGGTTCTCTCTCCTATGGGAATCGAGAAAGATCGGCAATTTGGTGTTCCTATTTTGGGCGTCGAATACAACGATCGTCTCCGATCCATTACGTGAACGGGCGACGAACGGCGTTGGGGTCGAGCTGGCCGTGCGTGCGCAGTCCTCTCTCATTCGAGCGCGGTTAACCGAGCCGGGATTGATCGAGTCGATCATTCTCCAATTTGACTTCAAATTAGATTCGAGCTCACGTGTCACGTAATCGACCGCTCCATCGAAATCTAAGCTTAATAGAATATTAAGTAAGTTTAATAGAATTATTAATATCAATTATAGTATGAAATAAGTCAATGATAGAGTTTAAATTAATCGAAACATAGAAACATTAACTATGAGGGGTTATATATGTAATTTTGTCAAAACAAATCACCACCGTCCATCTTCTCCAAACTTGCCCTTTACAGAGCCGCTGCAAAGTGATTCGGGGAACCCAAGCAAGGACTCGATCTTAACCGAGCTGGTGGCGGCCGTCTTGTCCTCCCTCCGCCGCGGCGGCCGCGGGGCGAGCTCGACCATCGAGGCCGTTGCCTCCCATGCGGGCTCGTCCGCGGCGGTCTTGCGTCCTCTCCTCTTTCGTCTGTGTGCCGCTCGCGTGTGGGGAGAGGTGACGGCGCCACCGCGATGGCGACTGCCTGCGGTCGGAGCACATTTTTACCTCTCTTCTCCCTCGGGAGGAAGAAGAAGGTCGTGCGATGACGTCCTCGCGGGTTTCGCCCAACCCAAGTCACCTCCGGTTTTCTGCTCCTCTTTTCCTGCCTCTCTCTTGTTGTTTCATGGATTGATTCAAAACCCGATTTTTCAAGATTTTACTTTGTGTTTTTTTATTGATGTAGACTTTTTGACTGCCAGACAGTGACACTGTTGATTGCGGTAAAATTTTCTTTTATGTTGCTCTTGATTTGTACTTATATTTTGTGAGATGTTTTCTTTGGCATGCTATTTTGGATTTGTTATGCTATTAAATTTCTTGGGATTCCTTTCTGTTTATTAAGCTTATAATTTGAATAATTTAACTTGGTTATAGCAACAACAGAAGAACATTGTTTTATTTCAGAATGGAATTTCATATTGTAAGTTTCGAGCACCAAGTAAGATTTGATTGTTCGGTCGCCAGAGATAGGAGGTTGTTTTAGAGCTCGAGCTTATGAGTTAAAGATTGCTCTTTTCTTTTTATTTTTGGTTTATATTATTATTTTGCACTAGTTGATCAAAGCAGGCTGTTTTGGAAGAGAAGGTGCAATATACTCGAGTAAGGTGTTTTTCAGGTGTGTTTTTCAACTTCCTACTGTAGTGTGTTTCATTTTTTTTTTTTCTTGATGCACTTGGTCCATTTTATTGTAAAGATTACTGTGGTTCTGTTCAACAAAATATATTACACCAAGAGTCTATATATGATGTGCGGAATGTTGTTGGAATGACTGTATTTTATGGTTACTAGCAAGATGGGATTGCTTGAGTGGAAACAGACCTTTCATGATTTTGAATAATGAGAAGTTGGAGACTCATTCAAAGAGATGGTTTAAGTGAAGGAATTCTTCATTGTCTTGGTTTCTGATAGCTGAGATACTCAGGGAGGGTCTTGTATATGACCAGGCAACTTGTTTGACTTATGATTGAACAGGTGGACTGAAAAGTGTTTCTCGTTAAGTAGGAGTTTGGCTGAATCCATCTTAATATTTAGGGGATTATATTGTGATAAGCTGTTGAGCTTTTTTTAAAAATATCTCAGCACTTTCTTTTCAACTATATTTCTTAAATTAAAAAAAATGAAGTATTACTTCTATTGTAACACCATAGCATGACATTGATGGAGCAATTATTAGGATATTTGTCTTCTAACTAGTCAGCAAAAGCATGGTGAGAAAAATATAAGAGTGAGAAAGCAGTTGGTCTGATAGGCACCATGAACTGAGGGTGTTCAAATTGAATCGAAAAATCGAATCAAACCGGAATTGAATCAATTTAAAATTGGTTCGGTTTGAATCGGTTCACCAATGATTCGGTGTTGAAGGCTAAAAAGGTTTTGGTTCGTGATACCCTTCTTTGGTTTGCTTAACTGGTTCAAACCGAACTGAATTGATTTTAATTTAAAATATATCAATCTGGCTGAGTTCACTGCCCTAAGCCAATAATTGGTTCAAATCGATTAATTAAACCGGCTCAAATGCCTAATTTTACAAATAATGTGGGCTCAATTTCATAAATATTATCTCAATTAGATCAAGATTTTGATTTCGGTTCAATTGAAAGATATACTTTTTAAATTACTTGAAGTTATAAATTGGTTAAATGGTTCACCGAATTGGATTAACTGGTTTTGAATCAATTCGGCTAGGTAGATCCAAATCGGTTCCTGTTTGAACTATCTTTAACTGAATCGAACCAAAAAAATGGTTCGATTTGGTTTGGCCCTTAATGGTCCGATTTGAATTGATTTGAACACCTCTACCATAAACAATGAGAAATTACTAAAGAGACTTAAGGGTGATGCTTGTGGGTTTAGGAGGAATTTCAAAGGATAGTTCAAGAAGAGGTTTCCTTGTACTCTCATGTGGAAGGCTTTGTACCATTATGAGGTTGATCATTGTGTTCCTGGGCATATTTCAATAAATTTTGTTCTACAAAGATTTTTGAGAAAGATATAGGTGCTTTTTCCCCTTCCTTTAAGGAAAATGGAGATCATTGGCCCAGAGGTGCAAAAGCATGGATAATTGGTATACATTTTGCAATTTTCATATCTTGCAACAGGCCTGGGCTTGTATAATTTCTCTTGTTGCTACCGATCTTTGCTTCCTGAAAGATAAAGGGCAACCATTTTCCCTTAGCTATTGAACTATTAGTCATATCGCCAAGAAGTACTTTATATCATTGCCTGCGCTTTTGGGTCACAAGAACATATCTATATATGAGTGATAATTTTACTCTAACCTCTAGTCAATTAATTGAATAAAATATGAAATGTTGTGAAAGTGTGTATTTCCTTTTGGAGAACTACATTAATAGCTAATGTTAATGCTACATTTTATGCACACAGATGGGCTTAAATTGACAGATATAGAAGGTCACCCAATGGAAATCAGACTCAACATGAAGCACAAGTTCCTTTTCAGCAAAGAGGAAGATTCTGGGACTCAACAGTGTTGCTGCATGTGTTTTCTCTTGTAGTTGGATCAAACTTTTAGAAAAGAATATGTACTATAAATGATTCTTTTTTATTGTCCTTTAGCCTCAAAAGAGAATGTTATCTTGGTATGTGATGATAAGACATTTGGATGTTTGTTCCAATGTAAGAGGTCTAATTTATGTTCTGAAAGTTCAATTGTTTCCTTGCCTTGCTCCCTTTGAACAATCTGACTGTTGGTTTGTTTTGTTTTTGGTCAAACATTGATGAGACATTTGGTAGGTAAATTGCATTTTGGCAACATGGTGAAGCAAGATATATTCCATTGTGCAACAATAAGATAATTCCAGCAATATAGCTACAAATTGTAATAAAGTCTCCGAGGCCTCATCACTTTTATTTTATTTTTTCCTCAAACCAATTTTATATGGACATTTTTTCCTCAAACTAGTAAGATGAGTTCTCTATTGTATGAATCACTTGCAATGATCACAATGCTGTTTGCTATATGCATCACATGCATTTCCAAGTCAATGTAGCTACTACAATGATTCTAAACCTAATAATAGATTTTCATATGTTAGTAATATAAAGTGATCAATATATGGTTGATGAAATATAGTAAACTTTCCTATGTTATGCCAAGTTTAGGAAAAAGGGGGAAATAATACATTGTACTGATCTAATTGAGTAGAACAGTTGGAAAAAAGTGGTGCACAAAAGTCTCTGCTTCATTGATCTTTGATGAATAAAGATTTTTGGAGAGAACTCAGCAGTATACTATATTCATTTATATCACAAAAAATAAACATTCTGCTAAATGTGAAGTAGTAGAAAGAGTCATCAGCTACATGGTGCCACATATATTTCACATATAGCAGCCATTTAACATCATGGAGATGATAAAATCCACATTATTTGGTTTCCGACCAATGTGGCCATATTGTAGCTGTTACAACAAGATCACAACAGGATGAAATTTGAGAGATATTAACAGTGTTCCTCTCCTAATAAGTGAGCAACTACAATGATCCCACCTGTTAATGTCCTACTGTTCTCAGACATCTGTTCTTAGAATACAACAGTTTATCCTCTCACTACACAAAAGTTCCAAGATCTGAAAAATATAATGTTGCCATCTCTGTTGAGTGGGATGAAAAATAATGTGAAGACTATTACTGTACTCGGTGATCATGTCCTAAACAACATGTTTCTCATCCTATCTTTGTGTATTGAACTGAGAGAATCGCCTTGATCTGTGTACTTTGAGCCGAATTGCTGGAACTTTTCTTGCCACTGCCTGCCATATCATCTGAACGGCATCATTTTTCTTAGATGGGTACTGAAATTCAAAGAAGCCTTCGACCTCCTTCAACCTTTGCCACATCCGGGTCCAGTCCTCTCGATTTACTCCTCTGATTAATTTTATTAGAAAACCCTCTCTGATAGCATCAGATGTGCGCACAAAGATGCAAAACTTGGAATAGTCGAGTACATCTTCATATGGGAGCTCGATATCATCACTGATGATGACTGGGACACAGTGGCTAGCTATGGCATCAAATAGTCGGTTGGAAGATGGCGTGTCCCCAGCAATATTTAGACAGAATTTTGCAGAATGCATCCCTCGACTGGCCTCGTTTATCCCATTAGCAACGACACTACCAAATGAAAAATGTACATCTTTTTCATCCCTTAGAAGATAAAATAACTCTTGTCGGATCGATCCTCCCTGCACACCAAGCACGAAAACGGATACTGAGCCTTTTTTTGTGAACTAAAGCAGACAAAAGCAATCAGTTTCATATGAAGCACTATATCTAGAATATCATATAATAGGGTTCCATTTCTCAAGGTATATTCAAGATGCCTGCAAATTTAATGTTTAAAATGTTCTAATGGCAACTAGAACAAGAAGCGGAGAACCATAATGACAAACAAATCAATAATTTAGCATCATCTTTTTTGAACAACCATGAAAAAATTTAGTGTAGCCAGCTCTGGCAGAGAACGGGAAACATAAGAAAAATGAATTTAAGCATGCTTTTATAGAAACTATCACCCACAGACTAGATTTCAGGAATATACTTTACATATTCTGAGAGGACTTGAATTGGAAATTTTAATAATGTACTGACAGGATTTGTCTTATGCTAAACTGCCAATCATGCATTAATTTTCATTCCAAAGAGAGGATTTTCTTTTTCTAAATAAGCAAGAAAATCTGTGACTATAATTGTTAGGAATACACAATATACAATACAATAGCTTATTGAATGGTAAATTCACCATTCAGAAATTAGATCAGCTGAAACTTATCATGATAACAGGTATTGTTTCAATATTCATATTCTGTGTTATTGGGCAATGCAAAACCTAATGATTGAAAAACAACTCAAGTAAATTCAAGCAGAAGTTGACCACATCTGTAGGTATAAGTGACAGACAAACACATGAAAATTTATCACACTTTGAATTTGGATCCTCCTCCTAGTTATACTGCCTATTTATGGATCTTAATCATCATTGGTACATATACCTTCATTATCACAGAATAACGGTGCAAAGCGAGAAAATTATAGCAATAATTTTCAATCTTGAAGCTTGTCCAGTTAGCTGGATTGTATTCCTCAGTAAAGCCACTGCTGCATGTAAATTCACAGTCATGCACTTGGTTCACATTGACCTAAATAAAACCAATAAGATATATCACAAACTTCTTTTTTTGTTCTGATATAAGTAATCAACCATTAAGGTGTTCCCCTGTGAATAACAATGTCCAACCAACAGAAATCCTTCATTTGTTTTGCAACTCTTCTTCCATACTCTCTATAAAATTTTCCTCACTGGAGTGACCTCTACTCCAATTCTATGAATTAGTCATGCCGCTATGGCAATTTTATAGAATATTTAGATCTCCAAACACCAAACAACTACCAACATCTTCAGCAATATTTTGGGCTTGCTGAACTGTGCTACCCATAACCATGATGGCATATTTTAAGGATATAAATGTGGAATTCTACCAAGTTGGTTTGCGGCTTGTTGATATAAGACAAAATACATTTTTGAGGATGCAGTTAATTTTTCCAGGAGTGTTACAAGGAACTTAATGTGCCCTTAAACATGAAAGAAAAAAAAAAGCACTTTAGATTGGTTTTTAAATGAAAACTAGAATATAGATCACTGCAGTAGAAAATGTATTTCATGCATAACATGAAAAGTTAATAGGTGCTTTAAAATATTAAAGCAATATGATAGACTTTACTGATCTGTTCCTCCTGTTCCAACCACACATTACAATGTGTTATAGTGGTTGTGTATGAGACTAAGAGGAGTATCCTCAGGTAAATTGCTTATATACCACAAATAATATTTAAAAGCATGCTCTTACATGTTCAAGTAAAAAACCAATTTTGTCAGGTAATATTTCCTACCTAGGTTTCAAGTGGATGCTCCATGGATATTACATATAGCGAGTGCTGTTGGGTGGCAGAAACAGGCTGTATTAGGCCTTGATAAGGTACCTTGCAAGGATATCCATCTACAAAAAGGTTTACCCTCCTTAATGGTAACCTAAAATTGCTCGATTGAGCTCATAATGCTTGACCTCACCATAGGCACAAAAAGATACAGCCAGTGTGTTCTTTTGATAATAATAGTGCATCAAATGAAGGAATTTCTTTGGAAACAAGCATGCAATTACAAGAAAAAACCAGGGGCACCCCTATCTAACAAACTTAGGAAAGTGATCTAGCTGTTGAAAGTTATTTCTCTTATTCTCTGTTCCTTGGTGCATGTAGATTCATGTAAATACACATTATTTCACCTATCATCTGGACTTAGGATAGTGAATTGGCTCTTCAAGAAATTGTCTGCTAATTCACAAAAACTTGGGTGTGCTGAATGGCAAACCACTACTCATGCTCAATCGCAATCAAAAGAGGCCATTTGAGAGAATAAAGATTATAAAAGATTTCTGTCTCGAATAAGTCACTTGGCAAATCAAAAGATATGCCACCACTTGATGTGCAAAATCAAATACTTCTGATGAAGTTCAATATGCTAGGTAAAAAAAAAAAAGATACCATCAAGTGATGTCTATGGCAAAGCACTTACATCTTTCCTGTAGATAGCTCCTTGAAAGTACAATAATGTAGGGCGTTCATCAAAGCCAGATGAGTCATTAACGAATGTCTTGATCAGATGCCTGTAGGGAGCAATTACATCTTTCTCCACATTAGCTACGTGGGGAGCATACCGGCCAAAATCTGCAAGAACAAACATGCCAGGCCACAATTTCGACCGAGCATCTAACATGCTATTTGGATGGTGTGCCATTATGATATGGTCTCTCCCCCCTGATCTTTTCCATTCCTGTTGAGCTGTTAAAAACTGCACCAACTTCTGCTGCAACAACTTGTTTATACTAACTGTTTGAGGTGGCTTGACCTTTGAATGCCGATTGTAGCTCAACGATGAAAAGAAAGGCACAAACACAACATCAGCTTCTCGGGAATCCTCAACCCTCGCCGCACTGCATGGGCCACTCCGGTTGGGAAATCTTGAAGACAAGAGATCCAAAGTCAGCCAGTACTCAAGACTATGTTGAAGATTCAATCCACCAGGATACTTTGGGATTTTGGTCTGTATATCAGGCCACACACTCTTGCCATCACCATCCCAACCCAAAAGACCAAAGTGGAACTCAGGAGGCAAATCATACATGAAAACCTTCAAAAGCGCTTTGCTTGGATGACATCGCTCGGGCTCTTCATCTGTTGCTCCAAATTGATCCAAGAAAGACGGCTCCCTGAACGACGAAGGTTCAGCATCATGGTCTCTTGCAGGGATACCTCGGTTCTCAATCACGGAAAAGATCTTTTCTTTTGGCAATACATGGTTGACTACTGGTTTTCCAGCATAATCCCAGAAGAAGAGGTAGGGCAGGACCAGGATTATTGCAAAGGAGAGACTAAAAAAGAAGGGTTTCCGGCACACATGCCCATATTGTTGTATGTTTCTGTTGGCCATTCAGCACAAACCTCCGAAAAGATGCCTAATTTATCAGCAAAGCATCCAGCTTTATCAACTCAGGAACAAAGAACAGCGGCCAAGACTAATAAAAATACAAAAATATACCGAATGGAATTCCTTCTTTATGGTAACAACCGCAATTCCTCGACGAACTCAAAGAACATGAAGCTAAGGATAAAGATCAGCCGGTCAAACAAAAAGGTTCCGGGATTTGATTCCCAAATGTAGACATTCCTCAACAAGGAAACAGGCCGACGACTAAATGTACCCGGACAACTATTCAAACAAAAAGAACCAAGTACTGGGGGAGAAAAATCTAGAGAACATGAACAATTATCCAAATGCTCTCCGAGAACCTCGGTCCAAACTAAAAGGTCACCGTACGCGCCCGACCCAGAACCACTTCTCAATCATAGATGAGCACGAAGGCCACATTTTGATGATCGAACTCGAGCCAAAGAAACCTAAAAAGATCAAGTCCAGTCCGAAAGAACCAAATCTTAGGCAAAGGGAGCTGAAATATTTATCTTAGATCCACTGAACCGAGTGAGGCAAGGGAGAAAGAACCATCGGGGTCGAGCTCTGAAGCTTGTCTTCGCACCGCGGGATCTCTCTCTCTCTCTCTCTCTCTCTCTCTCTCTCTCTCTGGATCTTCGGTCAATGCCCGACGGCCATCAGAGACTGTAATAAACCGAGGAGACTATAAACGATATTATTTATATTGACCATTTCATAGTTTACATATTAATTTCAGACGAAGAGAGGGATTTTTATATGTGGATTAGTAGTTGCTAATATTATTACAACCACATTTTAGCTAATAATAATAAGTAGATTTTATAGTCTTTTGTTTGTTTAATCTCAAAGGGAAAAAGTTAACCTTTTTTATTGTTTTATTATTACATAATATAAACAATAACTTGATATTTCAGAGGATGAGCTTTCTAACCATCAAATTTCGTGCGGATCATGATTTTTACAAACGAGCACGCATCTTGAGGTGCAATCGAGTCCAAGAACATTGCTTTCCACACGGGCAGTCCGTTAGGATCGGGTGCGCTACAACGCTGTCATCAGACGCGGCTCCGATCGGACCGCACCCGGCTCATTAGCCGGTTTATCAAACCCAACCGCGATCTGTCCCGACCCGGCCCACCGGCCGGGTCCATCGAAACGGGACTTCGACACGGCCTCCTCCGCCCCATCTCGATCCTTCGCCTCTTCCTTCGTCTTCTTCTTCTTCTTCTTCTTCTTGGAGGTGGTGAGGGGGAGAGGAGGAGGAGGAGGAGCATCATGTCGGTGCTTCCGGACGAGATATGGACCCTAATCCTGGAGATGGGTACTGCCTTCGGCCGCCTCACCTACCGCGACCTCTGCGCCCTCGCCATCGCCTCCCGCCGCCTCAACCGCCTCGCGCGGGACCCGGCCCTCTGGGCCACCCTTCTCGCCCTCGACTTTCCCGCTGGCCGACATGAGCCCCACGACAAGGCCACTTCGGTCAAATCCCTCTACCGGATCAGGTGCGCCCCCCTTCCTCTTCTCGTGGACGAGCTACTTAGGTCTGGGCCTTGACGTGGGATTGCATCCGCGGCAGGTTCGAGAGGGACAAGGCGAGGCAGCTCGCCGCCGCGAGGCGCGCGGTGCTCTATGCGGAGAGTCGTGTGGCTGCTTCACGGAAGAGGCTGGAGGAGTTGGAATCGTCGTTGGCACGCGAGGGCAAGAGGCTGAAGGCCGCTGTATCTGAGTTAACTGATTTGGAGAGAGCAAGGTGCTCAAACTGGTTTCTCGATCAACATGCTATTCTTTGAATTGCTAATTCTCTCTGGTTCAGTGATCACTTTTTTTTTTTTTTTGCTTTATTTTTCATGTTATTTCATGGTAATTAATTTGATTATTTCAACCACTGCTTCTAGCTAAAAATAGCAATTTGCTTGAGGTGGAGGGTAGCATGAGATCTTGTAAAAATTTAGTGGATGTACTGTATTTTAACATCTTTAGAACAATGAAGCCAGAAATTGCATGTGACCAGAGGTTACAGAATCTTGTCTTTTTATTTTCTTGTTCCCTTTTCCTTTCTTTGATTCTTAGCCTTTAAGGTGAATTAGGTCCTTGTGGTTCACAATAAGTTTAGTTCATAATCACCTGAAACATGTAATGTTATGGGCCATGGTTCAGACATGGGCATGAATACATTGCTTGGCTATGTTTGTGGTGCTTGGGAAATTTTCCTTAGTAAAGAATAGGTTATTTGCTACATTGGATAAGGTATTTTGGTCTTACAAGTCAATTATCTATGCATTAATTGGCTGATAGTAGGGAATAGTTACTAGAACTTAAGTTGTGATGTGTATGTGGTATGTTAAAGGAGTTGATGCTATGAAAAGATCTATTAAAAGTTACTCTGAGAAAGAATATGGACATTGCATTGGCATATGAATGCCCTTTTATGATTCTTCATGAATGACCGCTTAGGGTGCACCTAGAGCACGAAAATCAAATAGTATGTTTGAGTGGCCCGTTAATTCTCTTGTTTATATCCTTCATTGACCAAGAGAAGTGGCTTTTATTTGTGATATCTTTGATCTTGTGAGTGTCTCATAGGAGTACTTGTGGTGAATGGGATGAAAAAAAGGATCGTATGTTCTTCACTCTTTGCTGCTTTTTATTTTTTTTCCCTTCATCACATTTGTGTTATTGCTCCCTTAGGTGAGTCAAATTATTGTTTGGATTGTTAAAATGACAGTGGATGTAGTTGCATCTCATCTTTAAGTCTTTATCATCCTAAAAGTGTTCAAATTGCTTTGTCAGGATGTGCCCTTGCATTTTCTATAGGCTCCGGAAGACCTTGGTGATGTGCTTTGTGCCTTTGACAATCTTGTTTGCTGCTAATAGTGTAGTCCAAGAGAATAGAACAAAGTCATCTATTTGGATCATAGGATGACTTTTTCAAACGTTTCTTGTAATTCTGACTGTTAAGTTATTGTACTCTTCTTTTCCCATCATTTTTATGGTTCATATGAAGTTTCTGCTCAAAATCAGGATTGTTTTAGATATTGCAAGTATTTTATTGTAAATTTGATTTTCTGGATCATCTTTTTTTCTTAAAATAAGACTGATATATGAAATTGAAAGTCATCCTAAAATCTCAAGGTACCTAAACGGCTGGAGATTAGGCATCATTAACTTTTGAAGATGAATTGTTATTTGGAAAGTTTGTAACTTACAAATATTGCATGTGTTTATGGAAACCTTTGATGAGTTGGTTTTTTCAGGACTGCATCTGTTGCTCTAAATGTATGGCAGCCACAAGTAGTTCGTGGGAGACAAAAGCAGATAGTTGAGCAATGCACTGTGCCAGTTGAATCTCGCCTTGGTGCTTTAAAGATGGAAATTAAAGTTTGTAAGCAACAGATTGCTATTTTTAACAAGGCCTATGTATGACTCTATTTTTCATGTCACCATTTTTCAGTTACAGCATTGTAACTCTTTAGCCTTATTCTGTTTTTATTGATATATTTAACAGAATGAGGAGAAGAAAAAGCTGAGTGAGTACAATGAAGCACTGACTTCACTGAAGTATCACCCCCTAAGAAGTAATTTTGATTCGACCATCAGACATTCTAACAAGCGAAAAAGGCTCAAGCAAAGTAGTGACTGTAAGACCATTCTTTCTTGAATGTGCTTATTTTTTTCGAAAGTAAAACTGCAGCACAGCAAGCTTATTTTATTGACACTGTAAAACAAGTACAGAGAAAAAAATAAGTTAAAGAGAAAGGATTACATCATGGAGGTGAGGCTTTCCCAAGAAAAGGTTTATCAGTGGGAGTAACATATTTCTGATAACCATAAACTGGGAACAACTTTTAGTAACATTAAGTGGTCTTGTTTTCTAGTAATATTAAGTAATTTTTTTAACTAGATGGATACGAGAACATGACAATAATGTTCAGGGATCGAATCCGATGTATTTTCTAAGGTGCTGGCTAGGTTGGCTAGACAACTAAAGACTAATATATTATCGTAAGATCCAGTGCTTGAATCTCGCATTCACCATTTATCCTTTGCTCATTAAAAAAAAAATGCAGCCTTCTCCACTGACTGCTTGCCAAAAATAAAAAGTCCAAGCATCTTTCAACGCAATCCTCTTATTCATATTAGATTCTTTTATGTTGTCAATTTGGCTTTTTAGGATGGGGAGGTGAGATTTTTTTAAGTTTTGTGTCAATTGATCTTTATTGCTGATCGTGGAGGATTTCAAGTCTCCAATGGCAAATTTTTTTCTTTTTAATTTTTTACTTTTTTAGAATATATGTGAATCTTATCATATACATGGAGTTGGATTCCCTGAATCAGAACACAGAGGTAGCATTCCAATGTTAGACTAGTTTAACAAATTAAATTTTCAGATAGCTTTATTTATTTATAGATAATATTTATAGAATCCTGATTGAACGTGAAGGTAATATAAAATATTCCTTGTGATTGTAATAGCCATTCTAAATGAATATTGTCTACTACCATTTCTTTGTTGTTTTCACCTTTATCTTGAAGAAGCATGTGCATTATTGATTAGAAAATTGTTTACTGCTGCAGTGAAATATGGTGATGGTCCAGTTGAGCAGGAAAGGGTAGAGAGCCTCCCTAACAAAAGCATTTAGCTTGGCTTGGACAACTATTGAACCGCACAGTTGGCCTCTTCAAGTTTGAGTTGTACTAACCTGCCCGCAAGATCTGCTACGAAGTCGCAGCTTGATTACTGTCCGTCTAGATTCTGGAAGCCTGCTACGAAGTTGCAGCTGGGTGCTGTAAAGCTATTATAGAGGAGTGGACCAACAGATTGCTAGAATCAGCAAAACCTAGTCCTCAATGTTGCTGTGAGGGTCTTGAACATTGATGGATAAATTTCAGGACACATTTGATAGATTAAAAAGCTTTGCCGATAAATGGTTAGCCTGTCTGATGGGAATTGATGAAGAGCAAAAGCTTTTGGTTGAGAACTACATCATTATACTGCAGTGTGCCATCTGAGTTCAATAGGAGCAATTCTAATCCCTTGTATAAAAAAATTACATCATTATTAACATTTGTGAAATCTGTGGCAGAATTCTATACAATCGTCCAGCATCTTTAACCTTATCTGTAAAATTGTTTGATGAGGACGAGTTATTCTCAATATATGTATTTGTGCATTTGGTGTAACGAATATGTGAAGCAATAAGAAGCAGGTGTTCCAATTCTTAACTAAATGCTTGTGACAAGCAGCTTTGCAATGCCTGCAATATTGTTGATCGCAAGTGAGGCATGCAGTTGCAGAGGATTCAGTACAAAACCCAGTAAAGCAGAGCAAAGTCGTGCTGTTAAGGCAATGAGGAACAGAATCGAACAGAGACAAAAGATCACAAGGCAGAGCTATAATCCGATTGAACCACACAACTCAGTCTCAAATATGTTAGGTTTGGGTATGACTACATCATATTTACCAATAACAACCTGGAGATGCTATTAATATAATGCTTGAAAACATCACATAATACAACTAGAAGTTGATAATTGATCGCACGATCATATTATGCCAGGACCACTATCACGAGTCCGATAACCACAGCAAGAAGAGATGACAACTAATGTCAAGATAATTGATCCATGAGCAACTGGTTGCGGATCGGAGAAACAAAGCACCGTCCCAATAAGCTTAGTCCACCATGTCAAAAGTTTCAAGCCTCAGGATGGAAAAGTAAAAAATAGTTAGCTGATCCACAATCATAAATATGTAAAGCTTCATGATGGCCACAAAATTTGAAATTGCTATACAGAAGCACTTAATGCGGGTGTGTTTCACCCGGTGAAAGCCTTCCATTATTAGGCTGTAACTGCTGCTCAAGCAGCATTATCGCTTCCCATGGCATGAACCACCATAAAACGAATGATAACAGGTCCAAATTGACTTGCTACTCTCAAAAAAGAAAAAACAGAAAAATAAGTAAAGATCCATACCTTGCTGACGATATTGTTGGAGAGCCAATCCAGTCCCTCGTACAAACCTTCACCAGATGTAGCACATGTGCTCTGTATGTACCTGTAGACATATCACACATTTCTTGGTCAATGAGCTAAACACAAGCCAAAATCTCTTTCTCCTATAAAAGAAGAGATGAAGTATAATTGTATAAACATGCTTTGCTGTTGAATTAAAAACAGAACAAAAACAATAAGGAAGAACAAAAAAAATAAAATTCATGTCGCAATTGCAGGGATGAGAAGACAGCAATGACAATTAAGTCAGATTTATGTAGGTTGGACAATTGGCGATAAAACAAGAGAAATTTTTTCTAGCTGCCCTGCTGTCCACCTATAATTTCAAAGAATCTGATAATTTTAAGAAGACAATTAAAGAAGATGGAGCATTTGGTTATGGTTAGTTGTTCCCAAATAAAAGACTAGATGATTGGTTACTATTGGCTATTAGCAGAGGAAGTAATAGGTCAGTTGGAGATAATAATAATAATGAGGTTTAAGGGATTTGAAAAATAAGATAATAGAGTAGAAAGATGACATGGCTGCACGAAATGTTTGGCCGTAATTGGTATGCAACACATTTTAAAATTATTATAAGAAAAACATGGAATTTCTCAGTCTTGACTACAAATCTTTGCTTAGGGAGAAAGAGATATACCAGTGTCGTTGACGCAGGGAATGGAGGCCAAGCTTATCTGTAATTTCAGCTGCATTCATTGCATTTGGAAGATCTTGTTTATTTGCAAACACAAGCAACACAGCATCACGTAACTCGTCCTGCATAAAAACGAAAGAAATTCAGTGAATAGATTCAAATTAAGCATAAAATTAAGTTAGAAAAAACATTTTAAAAAGAAACCATCATCAATTTGATGTTTTAGTTTCCACTAAGCAACTATTGATCCTAATCTTCAACGAAATTGATGAAAAGAAACCAAACCTCAAAGGAACAGCAAACATTGAGAAAGCAAGTTTCTCTCTCTTTTTTTCTTTTCTTGTAGCAAACATCACTTGGCAAAACAATCCTAAAAAGCTATTCAGTCGGAACTGGACACTTCAGCTGAAGGGCTGAACCCAACAGATTTGAACATCAAAATGGAAGAGGATCACTATTCTTCTCCAATCCTCACCTGCCACTATGTAATTATTATTTTTCTGGATCTTGATGCTTCAACAATTCCAACTAACATCTTTCCTTTGTACCCTTAATGTTACCCGACAATCACCCTAAGTTGCTTCTGCCTTTTGGTCTTTTATTGACTAACTATGGTCATAATCAAATGGACAAAAACATAAAATAGAGGATTTTTGGTCAAAGTTAAGTGTTGAACATACACTAGCATAAAAATGTGCATGAAAACACAATTATGTTCAATTATCAGACTGTACTTGATTGTCATTCAGCTCAGCTATGCCGAATTAGAGGAATCATAATGGTTATCAACAAACCAAATCAACTCACCTCATTTAGCATCCTATGCAGTTCATCCCTTGCCTCAATAATACGATCTCTGTCATTGCTGTCGACAACAAAAATAAGGCCCTGGGTGTTCTGGAAGTAGTGCCTCCATAGAGGTCTGATCTGTTGCAATAAAACATCAAATTGGTAAAATCAACAATGGCAAGTGACAAACAACCTCCAACATCTTCACATCCCGTTAGCACAAATAAGATCTACCTACCTTATCTTGACCACCAACATCCCAAACGGTGAAACTAATGTTCTTGTACTCTACAGTCTCCACATTAAATCCTGAATTAAAGAAGCATATAACATAACAACACAAGGAAGACCATTTAAAATTAAGAAAAATTGTGCGATTTGGAAAAAAAAGCCCCAGAAAGTACGAATCTGCCTGCACGACTGAATTGTTGTCTTGAAAACTTGTGAAGATAAATAAGTCAAACCCACCAAATGAAAGGTTCATGCAAACTATAAATAATAACCTAAACCATTTCTAACAGATATAGACTAATAGCTTCAAAAATATGTAAAAATCCTTCTACTAAAATCATGTCATACATCCTAAAAATATTGGAGGGAAATTTTGAGTAATGTTAATTTGCATCCCCACTCTTATGTGGAAGGGCCATATAAAGTTTGGAATACATAAGATGCCATTAAAGTGCGGATTGAGCCTTACTAGTCAAAAAGAAAATAATAAGACACTTGGAAAATTTGAAGTTGTCTCAATAGATACCTCAAACTATATTTTTTTATGTTCACTGGATGTTTTTAATTTAGCAGCACGATTATTGCCTTTCATATAACAGATGAACTTGAACTAAAAGCAAGAAAATTAGAAAGGAAAAAAGAAGATGGAGAAGATGACAAAATTCATTATTTAAAGGATCATATAAGAAGTACAAACCAGTTTTAACAATTGATACCAATATTTCTTTCAGAACATAGCAAGGACAATATCAAATTGATCTCCAGCGTAACTCTGAAAAACATTTGTTTCACTTCAGCTTGTCAGTAGCCAACAGAAAGCCTTAAGCTTGCTGTCACATAAAGGGACCAACACGCAACCGGCATAATAATAACATTCCACAATTCGCAATATATGGATTTAAGGGAGGGAAGAAATGCATGCTTCATCGTAGAACGAGTGCGTTTTCCTTAAAACGATTCCCCAAAAACAAGTGCTTTCAACTAATACAGAGAACACAAGATCGGATTTGGAAAGGAAGAAAATATGTGCTGACCTATAGTGGGGATGGTAGTGACTATTTCTCCGAGCTTGAGCTTGTACAAGATCGTCGTTTTACCAGCCGCATCAAGCCCGACCATCAAGATCCTCATCTCCTTCTTCGAGAAAAGCCGGCTAAATAACCTCGTAAAGGTGAGCCCCATCTTGTTCACCGCTGATGAAGATACAACCCACACAGATCAAAAGACACACAAACATACATATCTAAAACAATCCGAAGGATCGACAATGAAACCCTAAATCGAAACAACCAATCCGCAAATGAAATCAAGCAACAAAAGGAGTGATCGTTGGGTTCAGCGACAAAACCACTCACAAAATTATCGATGAGAATACAAATTGGAAACGATCAAATCCACGAGAAGGAAGAGGACCAGTCGAATTGGAAAGGAGAGAAGAACCACCGAACGATTTCTCAGGCGAAAGCTTCTCGCCTCTCGATGAGAAGGACGAGAGCGGAGGCCGCGGGCTCCCTCAGCAGTCACCATTTTATAGTGGGGGAAGGGGATGACAGCGGCCGCGTCTAACCCACGCACACCGACGGCGCTACCGTGGCCTGTCGGCTCGATCGGCCCCACGTGGGACCCACTAAAAGTCGAAATTAGTGACAGGGTCCGTCCCCACTCCGTGCAATTAATGTGGTACGTCTGATCTCGTTCTAATTAAACCGGGGACCGTCACATCCAACCCGGTTCGACCAAGTTCTGACGATGAGATACGCGACGCTACGTTAACCCGCGGACCATTGCTGCCATGCGAAGGATGTGGGACCCCAGATGGCCACCAATTACCAAGCAGGTAGGAATATTGTAAGCACACAGGTGGATAGAGTTTCAATTCCAGTCGGCGGTTCTCACGAACGGTTCAAACTCGAACCATTTTGCCCATATTATCATTTAACAGAAAAATGTTAATAGTTAAAGAGTTTTATTTTAAATCCGTAAAAGATGGAATTAAAATCTTTTAGAAATATACGCACATAAATTTAGAAATAGAATTATTTGGACTGTGAGCTATTCTCTACTCAATAAAGGAGGAATTAATGACCACTTAAAAAATAATATAAAAGGATGAAGATCAAGAAAACAGTACACCAAAAAAAAAAAAGCAACTCTCGATGATCTCGTTAAGAACACGTAGATACTAAGAGCTGCATATTGCCAACGAGAAACGAGATAATAGGAAATCAAGATAACCTAATTTGAGCATTCCTACAGTAAATACCTCAAACGCTTCCTATGATCTCCCTTCCTTCCTAAGCACCAAGCAGCGACTTACTCGACCACTCTGCAACTCTGCGTCGCCAACCTCTGCAACTGCTGAAACCCCGTTGTTCTCGATCGACCTCTTCTTCTCTTCTCCCTTCCGCTCGAACACCACCTTCTGCAACCCAGTCAGCCTCGAAGACCGACGCCATAAGGCCAGACGGCGGGGGTTTGTTGGCAATCTCAACCGCCGGATCCATGCACGCTCTCAAAGCGATCGAGCCTTCTGAGATCGCCGTCCTCCCAAGGATGTTCGCAGGCCACGGCGGCGAAGGCGGCGCCTTTATAAACAAGTGCGCCGAGCCGGGGGAAGAGCGAGTAGGGGCGCAGCGTCCACGTCGCCGACGACGCAGGCGCTCAGGCCGACGAGCTCCTCCGCTAGGAACTTGAAGGGAAGCTGATGGTGGGCTTGAAACCTTCCAAACCTCGGCAAAGGGTAATGCCAGACTCCCAGCGACCACCGCCGCCGAATGGCGCGCGGAACAGGGGGAGGGGATTTTGCCGCGTGAGATCGGCGCGTTAATCAAGAAACTCCCATCAAGCGTCGTTGTTGTAAATGCACGATATATGGACCGGCCGGTTCGGTGCAACGAGTCACGTCGAACCTGAAAACGACCCAAAATCAATACATGGTAAAAAAAAAAAAACCACGTTTTTTTATATTTGCTTTATATTTTTGTTTCTTGGATTTTAAAGACAGTGCTGATGGAGATGCGGTAAGATAAAGACATCAATACCGAGGTTTCCCATTTCGAATGGGATTACATATTTATAGGCTTCAGTGGTTTCTCAAGGCATACACACACTCTCTCTCCCTCTTTCTCTCTCCTCTCCCTTCCTCTCTCTCGCTCTCTTCTCTCTTCCCGTTCGGAATGGCGAAAGCTCTGCCCTCCTCTCAGATGGAGATCCCGAAGCCAGCAGCGGAAGATTGGAGTTGGCTTGCTACGGAGAATGGGTTCGATCATCAAGAAGAGCCGCCTGAATTTGTGAGTCTCCCACCTCCATCTTTTCCTTCGTTTCTTGATGCGAGGGTTTGATCGCCGAAAGGCGTCGGTCGGTCGGTCGGTCGGTCGGTCTTGAGTGCATTTGAGATTTATGGGTCGGACGGAAACCAGGGCTGCTTTCTCCTATTCTCTTCTCATCCTCGTCCTGTTTTTGTTTCTTCTTCTTGGCAGCGAAAGAAGTTGGACACATTGGTGCTCTTCTTAAACAAAGCTTTCTGGCACGACGATGCTGGTGAGTCGAAACCATCGCTTTAAATTTAGATGTTGTTTCTCCTCAAACATGCATGCTCGATTATAGGAACCCTAATTAACAAACAATCTATCTGCTCGATTGAACCACGCGAAACTCGGAGTCGGGTCATCTTTATCGCCCGCGTTCTTGCGAATCAAGAACATTTACTTGCTTTGTTTCCTTGCTCGCCTCCTTCTCTTCGGCTTCATCTATTTCGCGATCGTTCTCAAACCCAGAAAAAAAAGGAGAGCTCTTGGTGCAGAACTTCATGTGTGTATATGAACAATAAGCTCCATGCAAGCCTTCTAGACTTGTTATCGGAGAACGAGGGTTCAAGAACGAGCCTTGTAGACCTAAAACCTTCTTCTTGTCTTTAGTTTCATCCTTGAAAACCGATCTGTGTGTTCGATCTCTGTAATTTCAACCGCCCAATCATGCGAATACTTTCTCGTCGCTGTTCTGTCCCCATCCGATTCTTACGAACATGACTCATCAAACAAGTCAATGGGGTTTTACTCACAAGGTTGACTTTTTTTATTTTTCTCCGTTTGCATTATTGTATCTGAACATGATTGTTCGTTTCACATGCAGTGCCGTTGTTGGGCGAATACGGGTCCTTCTTGCCCGTGTACAAGAGGCAACCTATCTCGGAGGTTCCCTCCGGTTTTGCAAAGAACCCAACTCCCTCGAGTTCTGAAGGAAATGCAATGCCTGCTCCCTCGAGCCGTGCAAAGAACTCCATACCGAAATCATTTCCCTCGACTACTCTCGAAAGAAATCCAAAGCCTCCTCCCTCCGGTGGTGCAAGAAACCACCCAGCGTCGGGATCATTCAAAGCTCCCTCGAGTACTCTCGAAAGGAAACCAATGGCTCCTCGGCCAAGTTGTGTACGAGAAGGAACGCCAGAATCATTCAGGGATCCTTCATGTTGTGCAAAATATCCAATGCCTGGATCACTCAAAGTTCCCTCGACTTGTGCAAAAAATCCAACGTCAGGATCAATAAAAGAAGTGGCTACAAACGATCCAACGCCGAGATCAATCGAAAAAGTGGCGCATAAATCTTGTGGAAAAGCAGCAAAGCCTTTCAATGCACACATTTTTGTTGCCGAACGTTTTGCAATAGAGTTTGAAAAGTACAACTCATCATCGGACAGTAGCACTAAGGAGGCATGCAATTTGCTGAAAGCAGCTGCCAGATTAAAGGTTTGTAGTGTGGATGGTTGAAACATTTACTTGGTACTTAATTATCGAGGATAGCTCTGATAATCTAATCGATGTTGCAGGATTGTGATCCAGCTGAGATCACTGAGATACACATGGAGGCAGCACTGAAATTTTTTAGTGCAGCATGCACACTGCAGAGCTGCAGCAGTCAAGTCTTGGAAATAAAGGACGCCGTGGGAATGTTTACTGATGCAGCAAGAATTTTTGCGTATGTTTTGTCCATAACATTTGGCTACTTTGCTATTGTTTACTGCATGAATTCTTTTTCCGTGGTGTATAGTGAAATTCGTGAAATATGCAATGCTATGCTTCTCATGCAGGCACTGTGCTGCGACGAGTGAGCGGTGTGCAAACGTCAAAGTTGCTGCTCTTGCATACAAATGTGTGGAGGTGACCCACTTCAGAATCCTTATGCTTCTTCGGTCAAATCTTCCACCTGCTGCAGGTAATATTATCACCATCATTTGTTTCTGCCGTTCGGTTCTAAATGTTTCCTACTTCCAAAGTGAGTCAAACATTCAATCCAAAATATAAGTCAATAAATTATGGGCTAACTCCAATATATATCATCCTATTCCCTTCGTATATATCAATATGGGACCATTCTCTTAGTCTTCTTTTTCGCACATGAATATCTTCTAACATTCTTAATTATGTTGTGACTAACTTTGTCTGTAAACTTAATTATGTCTCCCTTACTTACTCATAACGATAGGTGGTGAGTCAGACTAATCTGGATTAACATATATCGAGTCAGTCAAACACCAATTTATTAATATGAGATTAATTTTTTTAATCTCTCATCACACATGAATATATCTCTTGACAACTTGGTTAATTAGCTCTTCCCATTAAATCAATTCCTCTGGCTTGGTTAACGGTGTTATCTGCTTACAACTGCAGGTGATGGATGTGAACCTCAAAACAAGAAGAGGCGATTGGATGTCGTCGCAGACAAGACTCTAAAGTCTGCATCTAAGCTGCGTAAGCTCGTGGATGCTGTAAGTAAAACCACCACCGTTCCGCAAAGACTTTATTATTCTCGTAGCTTTGATCCATGTAACATTTTGGATTCGATGTTTAATTTGCAGGCAGAGCATGCGGAAGCTGCGATGGATGCAACCACCAAATGTCATCGCGCCTTGGAGTCGGCCGCCAAAGACAACTCATCAAGCGCCGAGGGGTTCCGCTCCATGACGGAAGCCATCGAGTTCAGTTACTACGATGTACAAGGCTTCGTTCGTCTGCTCCGATTAGCTCTCAAGAACTGTACCGCATGAGAAATCAAGATTGACGAAAGAGAAGAGAGAGAGCCCAGTCTTCCTGTATCGTTATGTACACATCCATCATCCTTGCGTTGCAAATTAAGGAGAGCCCAATGCCGCTTTTCATGGAGTGTATGGCAGCCACACAAGCAGGTGGCTACAGATATGTATGGAACCTGTCATGTATGCATGGGCGTTGACAGAGCTCTTCATGCTCGGTCAATCAAAAGCTTAATGAATATTTTTTTAGTACAACGGAACGCTAGTAATCTATCTCGTGTATTGCGCTGTGTGTGCGTCTTCTGTGTCTGAATGCTGTGTGCACAAGAGTTGGTGTTCTTGGTGATGCAAGAACCTCCTTCGCTTTGGTTCTCCATTGCCGTCCATGTTAAGTGTGATCGATTTCGGTGCTTCCGTATGTTACTGGTCCGAACACCGTTGTATCATTATGTAAACTGATGACTGTTTACGACACAGCTTTGCGAGATAATCTGATCGTATACGTTATAACAATCATGTTATGAAGATTAACCCCAAAGAAATATCCGCATAGGTTATTTCCACGAAAGATGGGTCCCACGCTTGCGTGATCCGTCGTTATACTTCTGCTTGAGGTCCTACGTGGTGGTACGGAATCAGAGGGCACGTGTGCATAAGATATCTGCTCCTCCTCGTAGCGTCCCAACGGATGGATGGGGTAGATCGAATCATATAATTTATATAAAGAAATATTAGAATATGATTCGATATTTTTCTTGTATCGTTGTGATTATACAAAAGGACGAAATTACTTCTTAGGTGCTTATTTCTTATTAAATTCATTGAGGAAAAATAAAAAAAAAGGCTTTCCAAATTTTGGGTATATATACAAGCAGAAGAAATCTCTGCACTGAGAAGACAAAAGTTTCAATCTTTACACGTGAAAGATAACAAAGAAAAGGAAAGCAAAGAATCAAAAAGTCCTCCTCTCCGTTGGGGGTGGCAATTGCTGCCGCTGCAACCTACTACACAGCCTCTCACCCTACCAATAATGCGTAGGGCAATTCTTGGTCTTCATCAAGTGGAACTTTGAGAGGGGAAACTGCCTTCGAGCAGTGCTATCGACGTGTCTCTTGTTCCAGAGTTGAAGGTGACTCTGGTGCCGTGGCAAACTGCAAATGCCTTCCTTGGCCAGACTGCTGCAGCATGGATGCAACTTCAGTTGCTGATAATAATGCAGCTGCTTCCTGTGTGTTCATAATAAGAGTATCCATTCAGAATAAAATTATAACAGTGTTGATGAAACTCGGCAAGATATCTGCTGTCACTAATGTTAGGAAGGGAAACAAAGGAAAATGCATTTTTCCGTTACAACATTTTTGCATAATTACACATGTAAGGATGACTTTTATGTGTAATAGGTTGTTCCTTTGCAACCTGCTCCTCCGGCTCCTCACTGATACGGGCTTTGTGCCCCGGGTTCATCCTTTACTTGACTTTACCCAAGTCAGACAATTTTTTCAAATGCAACACTCGGTACCGTGGGCTGAGATCACCAAGATAGACCAACCAATGCTAACATATGTATCAGTCACTTGTTTTTGTAAGTTTGTCATGATTCTGTTCACTGACCAGTTCTCCATGTACACACAGTCCAACTATTTTGAACATGTCCAAGTTTTAGATTGGTCTCGATCCGTATATTTTATATTTTATGATCATCGACAGACAGCATACTGTTTACTTTCTGCTAAAACTATGCAGCCCGTTGACTTAGGTTTGATCCGTTACATGTGAGTGAGCCCGGAACTAATTACTCTAATCTACTGATGCCACAAAGGATGCTCCTACATTTGTACTTGAGAGGGGGGGCTAACCTGTCTTTCCCGTCGGCGCTGCAGAACACTAATGGTCCAGGCCATGATGTAACACGGGAATAGAAATGAAACAGCCCGCAGAAGAAAAAGCTGCCAATTATCAGTCAAATGTCACATGATTAAGCTAGATAGAGATCGTAAACTGAAAGAAGCTGAAACTTCTGCTCACTGAAAAATATGTGGAAGCATCATCATCATCATCTTCTTCAATAGCATCGGTAATGCTCAATGCTTGCCTTAACAATAAGAGAGCCATTAGCTGCAATAAAACAAGGGGAGAACCGCCATTAGTATTCAAATCCAAGTTGTAGAATCAGAATAACTTTGCACCAAAAATCGGCTGATAATCATAAAGCAAGGGAAACACAATAAAATTAATTTTTATGTCATATAAATGCTAGATCTAGAAAAGGTACAAGACCAAAAAGACATTTACATGAAGATGCTACACATTTCCAGTTACCAAAAGGAAATTATTTATTAACTAGCTTTATAAATAGAATGTCGACCATGTCGAGGACAGATAAACAGAATGCTTCTTGTAGCTTATAACAAGTAAAAATGTACCATCTCGTTCTCTAGATAATTCTTATGGGTAGATTAATTTAGCCAACAATTTAGATCAATTTCAGTTTTTATGAGAAGCAATGTGAAATTTGAAAGAAACTAATTACTCATAGTTGCAGATGAATGGTTCTTTAGGAAAGTGAAAATTCAACATATTGAAAACAAGTACAGATTAGTGGAATTATGAGATAGAACTTCATGACTTCGATAACCATTTTGACTACAAAAGCATCACTGGGTTAAGATTTTGCAAACTCAATAACCATTTTAAATAAAAACATCACATTGCAAATATGCATTATTTAATAAAACAGGGAAACCTTTAACCAATGGCATGATTAGGTTTTACCAGCAGAACCACAAAACTACAAGCTACACTGCTGACATTTGTAGCAGCTTGCTCATCATATTCAGCTTCAAGGAAGCCGTGTCGTGCTGTTGCCATTGCAATAACCCGAGGGTCATGCAAATCCAAATGGGAGCCTCTGATGGTCCATCCTCCACTGCATTTCAGGTGAAAACTCATCAGAATTGAGAATTTCAATGATGACTATTTTTAGTAAATTTGTGTCATGCTGTGGTAAGAAAGTCAAAATCACGTATGAGTGCCCTTAAGATGTTAGGACTGTAGAGAACCAGCATTTAGGTTTACACATAGAAATAAAACTTACCTGATATTAATAACACTTTCAACAGGGGGGACACGTGGCACTACAGTGTAACCTGGTCTGTATTGCTGTGAATCACAAGAAAGATCACTTTCAGGAACATGCACTGCCAGTCTCGACACATATATAATAGCATATTATTTTAGTTAAAGTTCCGACCAGTATCTAACATAAGCAATACAAGATATAGTATCGCCCAGAACCAGTGACTCCTACAGAATGAACGGAAAGTTAGCTTATTAAACTAGAAGAGCAGAAAGCGCATTAAATACTTCCTCTGCAGCAAGAAAGAGGATCAAGAATCAACATTCTAACATATAGAAGTACACAAAACAAATGAAGACCACTTCAAAGTTTCTAACAATTCAAGGCAATTTAAAGTGTTGAAGAAAACAGGAAAGAAAAGAGATGCACATGACCTTTTAAGCTGTGCTACGTGCATAAGACATAGATGAAGTTGATAAAGTGATCAAATTAATAACTCACCTCATTGCAAATTTCACAGGTTATATCGCCTTTCTCATTGCACCAGCGTTGCACGCATCCCCTATGAGCATACTGTACATTCAAGGACTCCGAGTAAGAATATCATGATTCATATGAGAGAAAAGGATAGGAGAAAAATGATAACCAGAATGTCAACTTTTACAAGAAACTGGAGGAAGCATTTGAAAAAGAAAAAATGCTTTGAAGTCAAGCTAATGTGCCAAAATTATACACCTGTTTTGGGATTATACAAGCGTTTAAAATTCTGAAACATAGTTGTTGCCTTGTTGGACCTTTAAAAAATTGGTATGAACATGACCACACATAACTTGCATTTCATTCGATGAGCAAAAAATTGCTAATTGATCTAATAGCAGATATTTTAGAAGACTCAATTTATTGGTGTTGTTTGCTATGAATAAAAATAATCTAAAATTAATCAGAAAAAAAGCGAAAAATCAGAATTTTTTGCTAATCAAAGTTAAAAATCTAGCATGAAGGCTTCAGCACTCAAGCAGAAGCACACACTTACCAAGGTTAGCAAACATCTAACTTACATATCATAAGACACATGATATTGCAGAAGAGATAAGCATTTGAAAAAGAAAAATTGCATCGAGTTTACCTAATGTCCCACAATTATACACCTGTTTTGGGATCATACAAGAAAAGCATTGAGAATTCTGAACCCTAGTTGTTGTACCTTTAGAAGATTAGCATGAATTTCAATTACATAAAACTTCCATTTCATTCGACGCAAATAATTAGCTAAATGATCTAATAGCAGATATTTTTAATCGCTTAATGTATTGGCCTTGTATGGCTATAAATAAAAATATCTACAATTAATCAGAAAAAAGCAAAAACGTCAGACCTTTATGCTACCGCTACAAGAGCAAGGGGTTTCCAAGTTTTTTATATGATCCTCCTCTTGGCAAATACGGCATTCCACGATCTGAAGGAGTGGCTCTTCTTCCTCCCCAACACTGCTTTCTTCCTTGCCGTCCTTCTCAATGATGGAATCGACCGCAGAGGTGCAGCGAGCAGAGCGGGCCAGACCATGTGTTGCTTCCAATCCGGAGGAATTTGCACTCTCTATTCTCTGCGCTCCTGTCTTTGGCGTGATGACTTCATCAACATACAAGACCAGATGTTCTCCCATTGTGTAGCCAAATCTACAGCAACAATATTTGCAGGAAAATGAGGCAAAATTTCTCTCCCCTCCCCTTTTGATCGCTTGCCAAGTAAAATTCCTTGCTGGCCCTCAAGATCGAAACTTTAAGTTACCGATCAACTCAGCACCCCCGTCCTAACAAAGATGAAATCGAATCGGAAGATTCTAGCCTGAGAAAAAGGAAGAGAGACACGGCTAGAACTTTTAAGAGGGCCGAATGGAAAAGAAAGGAAATAATAAACCCTATAAAGGAATCATCCCCTCAACTCAAAAAGAAAAAAAAAACGATCTTTAAAACCCAATCGAAATCAAGAAACATTCCTAATTCAATCAGAAACAGCAAAAATTAGGCTCGGTTACAGAAAACCGCAGCTCACACGGTTACGAGAAAGAAATAGGGGAATCGCCGTACCGGCCGCAAGACAACGAGCACCGCAACAGCAACACCGCGCAGCTGCGACAGGGAAGCGCAACAACTGCACAGACAACAACGTATTCTCCTATGTCACAGTGCCTCAGCTCCGTTGGTCCGACGCTCCTACTCGACTTAAATGGCCGCCATTGTTGTCTTCGAGTCTAATATGCATTACACTGTTCTTTTTATTATTTGATAATTCAATTAATTCTCCTTATATATATATATATATATATATATATATGATGACGTCAAAACAAATTATTTTTATCTCTATTTTAATTAATATTTATGCAATGTTTGATTTATTGTCTTTAATTAGAAGCGGAAAAAGTGAAACCACAACTCTTATTAGCTCTTAATTAATAATATATGCTTCTTCTTCTTCTTTTTGGTAATAAATCCACGTAAGCTAGATTTAAATCTTGGGATGAAGCTGTCTTTGGTTGTTGGAGGATTAGGTAGGCCTCACCTAATTCTCTTATTAATCCTGTTTTGAATCATTCAAATTAAGATAGAACTTGAAATCATTTAATAATGGATTGAGTAGTTAGAGAATTAATGAGATGCTTTCGTATTTACATAACTTGTGAGTACTGTCATCATGTGTTCATTAATTAGCAATTAAGAAATTATTTTGGAGAATAAATAAACCCTTCAAACAAATGCTTGTTAAGCATATGTTGTGTTGACAAGCAATCAAGAAAAGACTAATGATCTCAGATCGCATCGTGAACGAACGTAGCTACGGATTGACGTGGGCAGGACGAGCCATTTCTTGGCTCTGCAGGCGGCGCAGCTTCAACGAGGTCGACGGCGACTTCGGGGTGGTGCTACTCCCCATGGACGGCAGCGACTGCGGCGGCTGTTTCTCCGTCATCCGTATGAACCTGTAGGACATCGTCCCCGACAGCGTGCCCAGCACCGGGCCGACGAAGTACACCCACAGCGCATCGTACTTCCTGCTCGCCACCGCCGGTCCCAGTGTTCTTGCCGGGTTCATCGATCCTCCGGTGATCGGCTCTTGCATGGGATTTTACTGATCGAAGAAGTTAGATTTTGTACGCGTGGGTTTTGGTTGTGGATTACCCAGCGAGGATGGAGGTGATGCAGACGGCTGAGCCAACCGCTGACCCGGCCAGCTCTCCTACCTGCATGTCATCCAACGAGAAGCCTTCAAGATAGAAGAGCTCATGAGCTCATGAAGCCCTCACGGCTTTGGTGTCGGTTGCCACGGCGGACGTCACGAACATCATGGAGAAGGTGACGACGACCTCCATGATGAGGGACCTCGCCGGGGTGCCGGACGGCGTGGTGGTTCCGAGATCGGTGATGGGGTGGAGCAGCTCGCGGAGGATGAAGGAGGCGATCATGGCGCCCGAGAACTGCGCCGACCAGTAGAAAGGAACCTGCACCACACGCATGGCAGTTCAAGGATCAATTCAAATCAGAATATAATATCCATTAATACGGTTTGATGTCGCTATAAATCTAAAAAATAGTAATTAAATAGGAAATGGATAGAGTATAGTCTGATGGATGTCATTCCAACAGAGGATTTGGTGTTCGCATGATATGTGTGTATATATATATATATATATAGTCATCATAGAAGAGAGATGTGGTATGCTAAGTAACCTGTATCCATGGGAAATGCCTGGAGAGAGCGAAGGCCAAGGTGACGGCAGGGTTCATATGCGCCCCAGAGATGTGGCCCACGCCGTAGATCATCATCGTCACGATCAGTCCGCCGGCGACGGACGCACCCAGCTGCGAGACGACGCGGGGGTTGTTCTTGTTCAGTGCACCAGCGCCGCAGGTCACAAACACCAGTAGAAAGGTGGCTATCACCTCGGCGATAACCTAAGAGTCATCATGCAACCAAGTGACGCATGCTCTGAAGTATGACCTCGGTAGAGATAAAGCGGGATGCATGGAAACCTTTCTGAGAAGAAAGGGTGGGAAGATTTCTTGGAAGCACTTGCGGCGATGGAGTCTTGCGGCGGGGACGAAGTCGTCTTCGGCTGCCAAGGTTTGAACTGTGACGACATCTATGTCATGGATTTCATTGAAGGAAGCCATCTCCAAGGCACAGCAAGGAAAGCTACTTGCAGCTGGATCTGTGCTCTCCTGTCTTCCTCCGGGCGGTGGTATATGTATATAGATCAGGGAGTGCCCATTGGCTTTCCTTTTGAGTGTGCAATAAAATGAAATATGTTAAGATAAAAGAATGAATTAAGGTTAATTATATATTATCTCATGTAATTAGTTATTTTAGTATTTTGATCCTTATACTTTCAAAAATTACATTACGATATCTATATTTAGGAAAGTGAAAATATTGAGATTTCTATACTTACAAAATTGAAACATTAAAATCTTTTAAATTTATTTTTAATTTTAGATGTTTTATGTATGTATTCTTTTCATAAAATAAAATTTAGTTATTATTATGATTGAATTTTGTAAGAAAACAAAATTTCTTCTATTTTTTTTATGTGAAGGATTTAACGATGGAGGCCGTAGTGTGAAGCATAAATGATATATGGAGTTTAGAATGATGAAAAAAAAACCTTCATTAAAGTTAAAACCTCACTTAGTCATTGGCATGAGGAACTTAAGCACATGTCACTAAAAAATACTCTCTCCTATTCTATCACAAATTAATCTTCCTATTACTGATTCTTGTAATTCAAATAAAAGTCATAAATTATAGTTTGGTGTCTAGAAAGTCGACACTAAGATAGGAGAGTGAATTAGTGCAGCGGATAAAATCATGTCAACTTGAAAAAAAATTTGTACGATAAAAACCGAACTCAGAAAGATAACTTGAAATCTCTCATTCGTATATATATATAGTGAAAGTAATAAACAATTAAGATTTAGTTTACAGTAAAGATAAATTGCTCAAATACAAATGCAAACCGTTTTATAATGATTCAGTTGTTGTAACCTACATCCACTCTATCGATTCCTCTTCCGTCAAGGTTATCGGTATCTATTAACGATATTCCTTCAATGGATGAAGATTAACTACTCTTACAACTTGATTCTTTTTATAACAGCTTCAAAAAAAACCTTTATACCCCCCTTACTTCTCTCTCAAACTACACTAACACTTAAAGCTTTGACACGTCGATCAATCATCCGGCTCGATGTCCAATTTTGCTTTGGCTCAACGTCTTCTGATCGAAGCTAGTCCTATGTCACTCAAATACATATTAGATAAATATTATTAATTAGTTTCATCATCAAAATTCGAGATTCAACAAAATATTCATGATTATTCCTAATAGCTTATAAGTTTCATATTTTCTCTTTTTCTAAAATTTAAAATCATGGTTGTAAAATTTTTTAAAGCATCTATTAACACGATATATTCAAACGTTGCAAAAGAATATTAGACTCTAAAATCTATATTTAAAAGTCTTAAAATTAAACACTCAATTTCTCCTCCTTACATCCCAATATATAGTTTTCGTTGAATATCTTTATCGATATATTATCGAAATAGGTCTTATCACTGAGCATCTCTCTCCCTTTTTTTTTTTTGATCTATACATTTAAAACTATTATTTTATATTATTAATTGACTTTCAATGCCTATTCTTATGAATAAATCACCTTTTGGATGTTTATTTAATATCAAACCTAATTATTTAAAATTATAAATATTTAGATGTCTTTATTATCCATGGCTTTGGCCATATAACAAACATTACATTTGTTTGGGTTATTCAAACATCAATAATTCTTACATTTTCTTTGTTTCAATTGAATGTAAAAGACTTTCTTTTCTTATCATGTTTAATTTATTGAAGATCAAATTTCATTCACAAATGAGATAAAATAAATCCATAAATCATCTCAAATTGGTCAAATATGTCACCATCATTGCAATCTCTATAGACATTTTGAAATTCCTATTATTTAAGAAAAAATCTTCTCAAGCAAATAACTCGAAAGAATATTCTCACTGTACAAATTTAAGATAATTAATTCCTATTAGGAAATATTCTCATCCAGAAAAAAATTCACAAATTTCAATGCTTGATTTAGTTGTATACCTTATTACAACTCACTAAATCAATTTAAGACAATTAATTGAAAGATTCTCGTCCAGAAATAATCTCACAAATTTAGATGCTTGATTTAGTTGTATTCCTTATTAATGTAACCATGTAGTTTTCAGAATTTGATTATTCTTTCCCTTGTCACTACATGCACAATATAATGTAAGTTTTCATTCTTCCAAGCTTTATATGCTGTCTTTTTTCCATTGTCCCTCTTTGCTTCTATACATATGATTTTTTTAGTTGTGTGAACTTTGTCGTCGCAATCTTAATTATATAAAATTATATAAAAATATTCTCGATAAATATTCCTTTGATGCTTAAGTCAAGAGTTCCAAGGATTCTAAATATATTCTTAGACTATGTTTTTGTGTGTGAGGAACACATATGAGGAATCTTTTTATAGTGTGTTTTATGATCGTTACTCTCATTTACGGGGATCAATTGTGCATTCCTCTTGACCTTAACTTTAATCGTGTCGAGTTTAACTCTGATATGATGGTAATGGTTCATCGTTGGGATGTCACGTGTGATCTTGACATGTCATGATGAATAAAATAGTAAGAGAATAAGTCAAATTTTGCTATAGATAACCTTTCTGACGTTGACAATTCCACTGTGATAATAGAGGAGAACTCTGCTAAATATCATCAAAGCTTTGCGCGAGCTTGCAGTGGACGTACGGAATCTAATCACAAAGTCAATGCATACGCGAGGGACTACTCTTGCAGACGTAAGGAATGAGAATGGCAGTATCCAATGGCCTTCTGATCATAACATTTCTTCTTCTTCCAGGTTTGGTTGCAAGCGGAGAGAGGATTAGGTGGTGTTAAGAATCCGAGACAATGGAGCGAGTGAACGTGGAACCATGACGAGCTGCTTGTGCTCCTCTGGACGTGGAAAAGTTCTTTAAGACCTGTAGGAATTGTTTGTCTTCCTGTCATTATTCTAGCTTGAATCTTGTGAGATATTTGTCCGCTTGATGCTAAGCAAAAGTTGAAGATAGGCAAAGGGCCAATGATGATGAACGAGGATCATTTGTCCTACGCTTAGATCCCTTCTGCAACTTGTATACCTAAAAGTTTTCTGTGCATGTAATCTATGATGCATTGACATACGGTGATAAAAGCATGCACTTGATCATGGGAATGCATGGTTGCAGAAATAGATCCCTTCCTTTGTTCCTTCTACGTAGGTTTATCTTTCCTTGTGATCCAATCATCATGTTTTCATACCCCAAATATATGTGCTTTGAATTTACCTGTAAGAATTCCCGTGTTAGAATCTTTTTTGAGAGTGATCTGCCCTCCCTCCAAACACTGCAGTGCCAACTATTTCCTGAGAGAAACCTCACAAAAGGAGCACAATTAGTGCCCACAAACCAGTGGGGATGCCATATAGAGATTGCCTTCCTAAGACACCAAAGCTCTACGATGTCCTTTGTCTTTCACTCTTGGCCTGATCACTGTGAAGTTGAGGTTGAGGTCGATGACCTCCGAGTCTTCTCATTCTTTCCTTCTTTCACTTCTCGACTGTGCTCACCATGGGTGACCTACCACAGACTCGCAACATCTCCTTTCGTTCATGGGCGATAGACGACCGCCACGCCGCTCCTCTCAGCTCAATCAACATCTCGGGAGCCGATACCGATCGTCTCCCGGATGAATCACCGCCGTCGTCGGGGGAACACGCGAAGAAGCCTCTTTTCGCGAGGTGTTGGCGGTCGATCAGGAGACGCCTGCGCCGGTACTTGGACTCCTGCACGCCGTGCGGGTCGAGGGAGTCCATCCACGCCAAGGACGAAGCACGGAGGAGCAGATGCCGGTCCATGTCGTCCAGCGCAATCGGGCACTGCAGCCAGATGTGTCGGCAAGACCACGAGGAGAAGCTGAAGGATGTCATCTTGTATTGCAAGAAGACGATGGGAAACGGTGCGGTCTCCTCTATCATTTGGAACTTTTCAATACAAATCTTCATATTTTAAATGCCTTCTTATTGTTCTAATAAATGCAAAAGTTGGAGCTTTGCTTGTGTTATTTTTGCTAAGAATCGGATGTCTTATTTGTCTCGCAGACTCGTTGACACTAAACGTAGCAGTTTAATCTTCCTTGTCTTCTCACATGGCGTACTGATTCTTTCTTGTTGAGAACAGAGTTCCAACCTTCCAGTGGATCTCATCTTCTGGTCGTGTGATCTCTCGCACTCAAAAAGGCAAAGAAAAACCGATAGATTTGAAGACAAATAGGCTGTGTCTTGATATGTACCAATTCAATGACAGCGATCCTATGATGGCTCGTGATGCCGCAGTTTGTCTTCCACATGCTAATCCTTTTGGATTGGTTCTCCAAAACAGCCAAGCACGATTTTTTATCTCTTGATAGATTGATTGCCATGTCCAACCACAGAACAGGGGAAATCTCTGCTTGCACTTGCCTTTGTGGTCGCCTGTCATCTCCGCACTTGTCGTCGCATGACGCCGACCACAAGCATTCCTCTGGCTTTGCTCCTCTGCCTTGTACCTCTCGAAGAATCTCAACCTCAGGCGTCGTTGGACCGGGCGCCGCCGTCCCCACATGGGAATATGCACGCTTTCCTCGTGCCATCTTTTCCGCTTCAAATCCTCCTCCCGCTGCCTCCTCTCTTCCGTGCGTGCGGCACTCCTCGCAAAAGGCGCCATTTTTTTTTGGCCCAAAGATGACGTCTTTCGGTTCTCAGACTTTCCTCCTCGAGGCCTGGAATGGCGGTGGTAACAGCCCCGTTGTCCACCAGAGCAAGCCGAGCTGCGGCAGCAGGCCGCCAGTCGTGGCGGCGTATTGCAGGGAGAATGGTATTGGTCCCGGCGGAGGTGGGTGCCGGGTGAGGTTCCGGATGAGAGGGAGAAGAAGCGAGGTCTTGGTCGGGGTGGAGAAGGCGACGGGCCTTCGGGCCACCGGAAAAGGTAGCAGCTTTGAGGGGGAGGGGGGAATAGGGGATGATATTGTTGCTGGTGGCTATGTCGATGTCGATTCAGCTCAGGCTACTGTGAACAAGAGAAAGAAGGTTCTGGCAATGCAGCAGGACTTGATCCAGCAGGTCTCTCTCTCTGCCCATTTCTTCTTCTTCTTCTTCAGAATTAGGATGATATGGGGCCTTGTTTTACACCGCCTACTCATCTTTCAATGCATGATACGGAGTCAATCTTTTAATCTCTGTCTTGCCTTTTGAATCCTAAAAGATATTGGAGATACATAGAGCAAAACAAAGCAAAGAGAGAAACTACAAAGTTATAATCTGTATAAATGCTTTTCCATGTAAAATAAGGAGTAATATCAAAATTAAAGAACTCTGAGCAACATCAATTAGGTTTATGGTCAGATTTATGGATTATTTCCTTCAAAAGAGAGGCATAGTTTTCCACAATTATTTACTTAAGTTTTCATTTTAGGTTAGGACACTTATCTGCTGATTTCCATTGGTTGAATTGTTCTAGAACTGGAAGCATGATTAAGGGCTGAATACTCTTCAGCCAATATGCATTTGTTGATCTTAACTAATGCATCTCATCTCAGAATGTAAGCTAATATGATTACTCACATTTGCTCGACTTTCTCGTTTTGCTCCAGATTGCGGAAAGAAGGAAATAAATTTCATATTTAGAAAGCAGAGCTGCTGAAGCAGATCAGGATATAAATTATTATTTGAAAGATCGTAGAAACATCAGTTTCAACCCAAGTCCAAGTCATCTTGTGACAAATGGAAAATACAATGGCAGCACTGTTTCTGAAGGTTCAGTCCAGTCTACTGAATCTAAGATGTCTGAATCTAGAAATTCTCCAATGAAAACAGGAGAAAGTGGTGATAGCCTACAATCTGAACGTTTGAGTCCCAATCCTCTTGGATTAGCGAAGGATACCGATCTCGATACTACAAATCCTGTTGAGCCAATATTTCTAGTAAAAGAGTCTGAAAGGAGTGTCAGAGGTGAGAATGCTGAGAACCAAACGGAAGCAAAGCTTGATAGTGTAGATCCTGAAGCTGATACAGATCCTGAGGAGGAGAATATGGATGACCCTCCTTTAGCTGGGGTGAATGTCATGAATGTGATAGTGGTAGCTGCAGAATGTGCTCCTTGGTCCAAAACAGGTATTGCATTTTACTTATGCCTTTAATGGCCGATCCATATCTTCTATAGTTTTAGTCCTTTCTCTTGTATAACAAGATTATATTTAGGATCTATGCTCCTTATTTTGTGATTTCAATGTCATGTTTGAAATAGAACTAATTGTCAACTTGCGTTAAGTTGCACTAATGTTTATGTTTTTTATCCTTAATAGGAGGGCTTGGAGATGTGGCTGGGGCTCTGCCAAAAGCTTTGGCTAGAAGAGGGCATCGGGTTATGGTACTTCTTTTCCTTATTTGTTGTCGTGTTTTCTTCTTTTCTTTTCTTTTGTACTTCAAATCTTTATTACTTATGGTGACTCTAGCATTTTCACATATATAAATTAGAATGGCAAGTTCAGATCATAATATTAAATTGGATTTATTGTGCTCAAAAGATCAGTTCCTTAGTATTGCTATTGAATATCCATTTGAACATTTCATTTGCAATTTTTAGGTTGTTGTCCCAAGGTATGGCAATTATGCAGAACCCAAAGATACAGGTGTTCGCAGATGCTATAAAGTTTATGGGCAGGTATGAAGCTGATGTGTGATGTCACAATGTCTAGATTTTAGCTGTAGACATGTTTCATTCAATTGCTGTCATACTTTGGGGTGCAGGATATGGAAGTGTCTTATTTTCATTCTTACATTGATGGTGTGGACTTTGTATTTGTCGATCATCCAGTTTTCCAACACCAAGAGAATAACATTTACGGGGGAAACCGACCGGTAAACTTGATCTACAACTCAACCCTCGCAAACGAGTCCATCCATTTCATTTACTATTAGTTAATCGCCTTTTCAGTGAGCTGAAAATACATGAATGAGATGTACCAGCTGTTTGTTTCCAGTGGATAACTTGTTTTTTGGTAATCGATGCAGGACATCTTGAAACGGATGATTTTGTTCTGCAAGGCAGCCGTAGAGGTAATCTCTTTTGTCCTTATTAACATCTTCATCCATGATGTTATATGTAACAGTAATCCTTTAGTATCAGAAAATTATAGAGAGCATTTGTACTGTTAGAATATTTGAAATTATTGCATGAGGGGACTTTGAACTGGGTTTCCGATAGGGAGTTCAACTGTATCTGGGTGTCATTTCACTACTGCTTTGAGCTTAGCATTTCGAGCTCATAACATAGTTGTGAATGCCAATCTCCAACCCCTTTTTCTGCTTAACCTTTTATGCCATATCTATCTTTGCAAATAAATTTTTTTTGGTTTGGTATTGGCATTGTAAAGCATTCAGACTGGTGTGTGCCCGTTAATAGTGTCCTCGGAGCTTTTACAAGAGGCTTTGGCCTCACAATGAAGGTTAATGAAGCAGTTCAGTTTCAAACATGTTTAATTTGTGTATACTTGCTGATTCTTAGTAGATTTTATTTCTCTGTCAATTTGGTGAAGAATTTGCCATTGCATATATAACAAAGAAACTTATTTCCATCTTTTAGGTTCATGACTGTTGACACTGAAGGTTTTCAGTGAATTCCCTATTGCAATTTTGTGTCATGACAAAACTAATAAATGAAGTTTTACTAAAGTTACAACCTTTATTATGTTAAAAAAAATAAGTTTTTCATCAATGTCATCTTTAGATTCCAAGATTTCTCTAAATTTAAAAAGCAAAAGAATGGTTGAGTTAGACAACTAGAGACACTTCTAACAAAGCTAAGCACAAATTCAACAGTCGTCAAGGCTGTCTTGCTACCTCCGTTCACCATGATTCTTACAGCTGAGTTCTTCTGACCAACTTGCTTATGTTTCTGTTGTTTGATTAAGTATAAGCTTAGCGAGCAGAACCCAAATATTTTAGATATGTCTCTATTATGGTAATAATACCCAGAATTTTTTTTATCCTGCATCTCTATATTACTCTTACGATGATGTCCCGAATTCTGATTGCCAACTAGTAATACCTGTAAAGGTGAAAAATAAATTGCTCCTCATATTTCATATGTAGAATTTGAAGTCATTGTTTCTACCAATTCTGATAAGCCAAGTTGGTTTCCGGTTAAATTCTCATTTCATTCATGTTATACTTTTCAATCACGAAGATCATACAACCAAATAGTCACTGGCATCTAGAAAACAAGTTTAGCGACACTGTAACTTCACCTTTCAGCGAATATACCAACCTTATTCTTATCTCACAAAAGGTAGAGATTTCATGTAGTTGGTCTTGTGAATCACATTTTATTGTTTTTACTGACTCAATTTCAGGTCCCTTGGCACGTTCCCTGCGGTGGTGTCTGCTATGGAGATGGAAACTTGGCTTTCATCACAAATGACTGGCACACAGCACTTCTACATGTTTATCTGAAGGCATATTATCACGACAAGGGCTTGATGAAGTATGCCAGATCTGTTCTGGTGATCCACAACATAGCACACCAGGTTGGCTCTTTAAGCTTCTTCTTTGTGAAATCCATTAAGGTTATACAGTTGCTTATGAGTTCCCTTTAAAAGGATCAAACTCTCAAGTTCTCCAGTAAATCCTCGATTACGATCTTTGTGATTCGGTTTTTAGCATGAGTTTAGTGTTTCTAGATCCTCTTCTCTTTGCCTGTCCATAATAATCCTACAATTCCATTTTTTTCTTCAACATGTATCTGTTGTTCTTGATAATTACTCTTTCCATGGTTCATATGATCTAGAGACACATCACATGGAGTTAGCTTACCCAATTACAGGCATAATTCCATGCTTCACATTTTTTGACATTATATATATATATATATATATATATATATATATATATATATATATAGCCTATTATGAACTATTCAAGTTCTATAGCACTTTTTCATCACACATGAAGCAATTTACACCCTTCTCTTGTGAACTCATTGTGTGTCTTTTTTTTATAGCTTCAAAAGCTCTTTCTTGAGCAATCAAACATGCAAACTTCTTACCAAATTGTCAACTTATGATTTCTTTTTCCAAGTTGCTTCATTCTGCAACTAACAAAAAATTCTTAGTTCCCATCAGGAAGAGAAAAAAGTCATTCCAATCAACATAAAGATGATGTCATTCCTTTATATTTCTTTAGATCATCTGCCAAACAAAAAAAATAGCAAGAAGAACAAATTCTGAAAGCAGGAAAGTGAACAAGGAAGAGAGAGAAGAATTGAACATGAGCAAGATATGGCCTCAGTCCGTAGCATAGTTCTTCTTGTCCACCTTCTTATTCTGATATCTCATGCAGGGCCGCGGTCCTGTAGAGGATTTCTTCCATTTGGACTTGCCGGAGAAGTACATCGACCTCTTCACATTGTATGATCCGATTGGAGGTGACCACTTCAACATCTTCGCCGCTGGGCTGAAGACCGCCGACCGCGTCGTGACCGTCAGCCATGGCTACGCATGGGAGCTCAAAACTTCCCAAGGTGGCTGGGGACTTCACGGGATCATAAACGACAGCGACTGGAAGTTCCGAGGCATCGTTAATGGCATCGACACAAAGGACTGGAACCCCGAACTGGACGTCCACTTGAGCTCCGACGGCTACACCAACTACTCCTCGGAAACAGTCAAAACTGGGAAACTCCATTGCAAGGCGGCACTGCAGAAGCAGCTCGGCCTACCTGTTCGACGAAATGTCCCCGTGATCGGCTTCATCGGGAGGCTGGATCACCAGAAGGGCGTGGACCTCATCGCGGAGGCCATGCCGTGGATGGTTGCCCAGGACGTGCAGCTGGTCATGTTGGGCACCGGAAGGCCGGACCTGGAGGAGATGCTGAGGAAGTTCGAGAGAGAGAACCATGACAAGGTCAGGGGATGGGTTGGGTTCTCGGTGAAGATGGCGCACAGGATAACTGCAGGCGCGGACATCCTGCTCATGCCGTCGAGGTTCGAGCCGTGCGGGCTGAACCAGCTGTACGCCATGAAGTACGGGACGGTGCCGGTGGTGCACGCCGTGGGCGGGCTTCGGGATACCGTCGTCCCCTTTGACCCCTTCAAGGAGACGGGCTACGGGTGGACGTTCGAGAGGGCGGAGTCGGGGATGCTGGTCCATGCACTGGGCAACTGCTTGAACACCTACTGGAATCACAAGAAGAGTTGGGAGGGGCTTCGGACGAGAGGGATGACACAGGATCTGAGCTGGGATAATGCTGCTAAGCATTACGAGGAAGTCCTCCTCGTTGCGGCCAAGTACCAATGGTGATGTATGCGAACAAGGACGTCTCTCACAAGGTGTGTTGGTGTCCTTCTTGGTGCATTTAGTTTAACATACAGGAGGGAGGAAATGTAAACTGGTTGGGGTCAGCGTAAAGGATTCATTCCTGTGATCAATGAAATTATACTTCATTTCATTGCCACTGCTGAACGCAACACTGCATATTGGTGAGGAAATCATGAGACGATGCGACAAAGGTTTCTCCCTAAAGCGTTAAAGATGAGCTTGGTTTACCGCTGGATTCTTCGGACTTCGGCTGTATCAATCATCTTCTAGTGTCAACAATGGAAGGCCAGAAACGAACGAGGCTTCGAGATCACGAGCAAACCGCACCAATTTTGTCGACTCTAATCCAGACTCGATGATATGTCAAAGCTACTGCTGCACAATTAAGTCATGAAAACGACATCAGATCTTCGAAAGGAGACCACCTATGCGAGTTGGGGATAAATCCAGAATGTTATCTATATTCATGATGACATCCATCAATTCATTCGAACATGATTAGGGTAGAAGAAACAAAACACCTTCTGGTTCAAGTGCAGCTTCGATCCTTCTCTGCAAAACAACCTAAGAAACAAATTGTTGTACGATTGAGTAGCTAATAAGGCTCCTACTAAGAAATTTTCCTACAGCTCCAAAGTTCTGTATCTTAGAGGTCCATTTAAAGGTGAGGGTGAAGTTGAGAACGAGCACAGGACGGTAGAGTGAATATTGAAAATGTCCAAGGCAGCTTCACTTGTGGAGTCCAGAGGCCTGCAAGGCACATTATTTCCCGTCGTTTATTGAACAAAAACTGAAAGAATAATGATGAAAATATAGCATGTCAGCACATTTTTATTCAATCAAGACTGCAAGAAATAATGATGAAAATATAGTATATAACAGCCCATTGTTTATTTCAACAAAAACTGAAAGGAATAATGATGAAACATAATTAGCTGAATAAAGTAGCTCCAGAGTTCACTGTGCTGATGTAATATGTCCCAGAGATTGAACAAAGAGGGCAATTATCTAAGGAGGAATAGTTAGCAGGATTTCTGTGGAAATGTCAGCATTATCTCGAACACATTTGCAAGTAGAAAGAAAGAAAAATATACAGAAACCCATTTGAAAGGAGAAATATCTGGAAATTCCTTCAACATAAATGCAACTATGAGAATAAAAATTTGTCAAGCCAACCTGATACATATGCCCAGTTGCTAATGACAAAAATACCGCAAAACGTTCAAGAAGAGAAAATTGCAAAACTGTAACAATAAAAATAATTGAGGCACACTTGTTCTAGGCTGGAACGAACACCATGCAGTCTTAAACTAGTAAGATGCAACAGAACACAGACCTTTAAGACACACTTTGCAAATAAATTCATGCAGGAATTTTATTAGATGCAACTGACCTAAAAAAATATGAGAAGATGCAGCTTATGTAGTGTAGTATGGAGGCTGGGTGGTTGGTGCAGCAGCAGGCTGTGCATTTGCCAGAAGACCATATTGAGATGACTCCTGTGAAGCTTGAAGCAGCCCAGAAGGAGCACTGGAAACGGTTGAAACTGGGTAATGGGAAACAGGTGTTGCAAATGTCTGACTGGGGAACATGTTAGAAGCTGAGGCAAAGCTTCCACTTGACAAGCTAGGATTCCATGTCGTCACTTGGCCATGCAGAACTGTCACTTGTCCTGTAGCTGTGAAATCATTGCCAATATATGTGGTTGTAGATTGAGGATGAACTTGCCAACCAGTAGTGGTCGGCAAACTAGGAGCTTGGGACGTCATTAGTACACTAGTGTCCTGAACAGTGTAGTCTCTGCCTCTATCATTATGCACCTAAATAACAACATATATACATACAATCAATCAAAATAAGAGCATCATTGCAAGCAAAGGAATGAAGTGTCAGGAAGCATACAAGTACAGAAAAAACAAGGACATGAAGGGGGCACAATTTTATTTTCTTTCCTGATGGATCGTGAAAATTCTTTCACTGAAAGCGAGTTCCATAAACTTAAGTGTTATATTGTTCCATTTAATCCAAAAAATTGTATACCTTAACACTGAGATCAGTATGACGAGAATATGTCAAATGAAGCTTACAATAACCACCATCATAAATGCAGTGTCCCTCCAAAGCTTCCTTGGCAATTGAAGCAGTTGTCACATCTGACGAACAAAGAATTGGCACACTGAGGACTTAATGGCAAAACCATTTAACTTTAAAATAGGAGAAAAGAACAATATAATGATAAATAAATAAATAACAATTAATGCAAACTTTTTATATTTCAACCAGCAAAATCCTTTACATTAAAAAAAGAAGTGGTTGATTCAACCATGAAAATCATCCTGTAAAATATTCAATGCACTGGTGATCACTCAGATCACATAACAGCAATTGACTGCTCAGGTTAATACCACTTCTAATGGTTTTAACTTGCATAATAATATTTAAATCTGTCTCCAGATAAACCTCATTGCAATATAAATGAGTAAGATTCCAGTTGAACCAAGAAAAGGAGTCAATATCCTGGCCTGGCGACTTCCCTGGCATGAGCTACACATATAAAAGCAGCCCACTCAGCCAACGATTACCCAAAACCACACTTTTAATATTAGCAATGATTGGCAACCTAGTCGTTCTAGAAGTCCCAAAGGCCACCAATATTCTCCTCATTCTTCAGATGAGAATATGCCTTAAATATATGTATTCCTCATCTCAAACCAAACTCAAAATACAGGCATCCTAACAAGAAATACATGTCCTCCTCTACATTTTTTTTGTGGAAGAAAGAAGGTTCAAATCAGAGAAATCAAGATACACCGAGATAGAGAAACCAAGACGGCACAACAGACCACCCAAACGGGAAAAAATCAAATCAAGACTGTTTGTAAAGGTAGATCCAAACCGACTCTAAACTAAGCAACCATCTCAAAGTCTAACTTAATTGGCCTCACAGTTGACATGAACCCATTATAATACACTTATACTAAGGCTGGGAACATGATCAGAATTGTCTCTATCAATAAAGACCTTAACCTATATGGGCATCCCAGTGTAAGGAATTATCCATCCATAGGGCCTCAGCCTAGGGTTGGCACTATGGGACACCAGGACGTCATGCCAGCACCACATGACACCTTGGATGGGACACCAGGACGTCATGCCAGAACCTCATGACACCTTGGATGTCTTCGTGAACACAAGGTACAGCAAAGGATGGGTTGATAACCTTCATGGGGCTTTCATACAGTTAACCGCCCATGTTTCCTGCATCAACAGAGGTACAGAACAAACTCTGCATGTACTAGTGTACACATGCACATGCATACAGTTGTTTGCATCAAAACACACATGTACATGTATTTGTAAATAATTGTAACCTATCTGACTGAGGTATGAATCTATAACCTCAGCCACCATAGATGAATGTACATACATGAACACATGCACAAGATACCAACAAAACCTTCTCAAATTCCACTTATGACTTTCAAAGAGAGAGATCATTTATAAACAATTTCTATACATTTGCACAGCCAATCAAATGAAAAACAGAGCAAAAGTTACTATATGCAATTAGTCAATCACTAGAAGATAACATACATAAAACACTATTCAAAAATTTCCACACCAGGATATTGTATCAATGCCTGCATGCCACCATTTTTCTCAAAAATTGCAATCTTCTGCACAGTTCCAAAGGTGGAGAAGACCTGTTATTTTTAAAGAATGTTATGTGCCTTTATGTTGATGCTTAGCTAAAAGTTGAAATGTTAAATAAAAAACATAGAGGTAAATAGAATAGGCCTTACTGTATGTAGAACATCAACTGTCACAGCATATTGCATATTCTCTATGGAAGCCAAAAGGACATTACTTTCAGTCTCCTTTTTCACTCCATCAGGACCAAGCAGTGGCTGTAAAGGGCTTCTCATAGGTGTATCTAAAAAGGAAAAAAAGTTGATGTGGCAGAAGTAAATTTTAATACATCAAAAATACCTGTACAGAACCCTCAATTGCTGAAGGGTTCACAGGAAGAAAGGGATTTGTGTAGTCCCTGTTTAAACAAAAACATAAAGACAGATTATTATGGTTTATAAGTTATATACAAATGTGCAACAATATTTGCATATAGAATAAATCAGGTAAATCATACATTTGATATAAAGAAAAGCTACTGCAAAGCATGTCTAATATTATAGTATGTCACCATGTCGTAGTAATGTAAACTGGAGATACATATACTGAAATTATAGCAAAGCATACCAATAGCAAAATGGAATGTAATGGGTAAGAGAGAGTGAGAAACCTCAACTAAAGTGGTACACCACTGAATCAGAATTAAAATATTTGAAAAAAGTAATATGATCCAATTCTGACTGAATCTGAAGCATAAGAGAATAACAAAAGAAACAAAATTTAACAGTTATATATAAATAGACTGCTAGTCATTTTGTTATAAAATCTGCTTAAATACTGTGCTGTGCTAGAGATAATAATAATAAGAAATTCAACAGAAGATATAGTTTACTATCTTAAAGATAGCTACTTATATATGGAAGGATTGCTCATTTTTCAGAATCATGATGGAGTAAGTTGTCTCTTGGTTTGCAAACTTCCTGCCTGATTATGGGAGTAGACTGAACTGACAGAGGCATAGCTTCAGAAATTTCACTAAGGTCAAAGAAATATTATGCCTAAAAAACCCATCAAACTCATGTCAGGTGCTTGTACTAGGTATTAGAGTTCATTATAATTGAATACTAAAAACCAAGAGGGAAGCTATGGTATATTATATTGCAAATATAGTTAATGTTCATCATTGTTTCATGTTACTTCCCTACTATGGACCAAAAAATTGAGAAAAGCATTGAGAATAAGAAGATTTAACACATTCAAATGTCAAAATAAAATTGCCAAAAACATTAACAGCCTCTGTACTTCTAGCACCAATTTGTACCTGCTACGATGTGACTGGAACTTTATACTTAAATCTGTATGGGCCGAATATGTGATCCGCAAATGGCAAGTTGTAATGTGTTCAAGTAGTAAGTACCTGCCATTTTCAAGGTCAATCACCAAGAATTCAATGTAGAGGAAAAACCAAACACATGGAAAATATGTGCAACCTAGGAATGCTTCTTCCGTCCAATGCATTTCTTGCACTTGCAGCAGTCTCCGCATCTGTGTACTGGATTAGTGCCTGTAAAATGTTTCAAAGTAACGAAGGTAAATTGCAGCCTGCAGATCCCGCAAAAGGGTCAAAGGTGGTCTCACCTGAAAGCCAGCAGCTTTTTCAAATGTTGCAATTTTATGCACAAACCCAAAAGCAGAGAACACCTAAGACAAAGTTAAAAGCTTTTTCATGTTAAAAGAGTCAAGTAACTTAATCAACATAGACCATAAATATACACCCATAACTGAATCTCAGTTCATGTGTGGGAATTATCTATAGGCGCTTATAAGGAAGATTCTCGATATACCTTAGCCCCCAAAAAATATTAATGAAAAATCTCTCCAAAATATTAATGAAATACATAAGTATTCTCTTTCCAGCAGAGATCTTCTATGGTTGATTGAACTGCTTCAGCTATGAAACATAGCTCAACAAATTATTAGATGGAAAAATTGGACAAGTCATTTTAAAGAATAGAAGAGCTTCAAAGTCCAGCAGGTCAAGTAAAAAGTATCAACCATATATAAGTTGGAAAATAATAGAAGACCAACACACTGCCAGATTTCATGAATCTTGTTTAAGTCAAGAAGTTCAATTGAAAATCTCAAGTCTTTTGAAAAATTATCACTCTATAAGGATATAAGGCTAGGTTTTAAATGTCAAAATGGCGGTGTCATAACTCATAATAAAGAAGGGAAAACAAATGCCTCCATTCTCCTAATGCAATAGGTCATTTACAAAATTTCTGCAAGTAAACATCGACCTGCTAGAAGACAACAAAAAGAATTGAGCAAGAGCAGTATACACACACACACACACACACACACATCACTAACCTGCAAAATGCTTCACAGAACTAAAATTGCACTATATAATAAGGTGATCGTATCATATACAACAAAGGGAACCCAACCAACAGAACTTACCAAATGAATCACATCAATGCTGACATCCCCAGATTCAACACCTTCAATAGTGACCAGCAAGACATTCCCAGGAACATCTCCAGTACTCTTGTTATTCGTAATTTCTTGCCTATTAGAATACTGGATATAGACAGTTTTTCCACGAACTTGGGCAGGCTCAGATGAAGAAGCATAGTATGACACCATTGAAATTGCTTGGTTAAGATCAGCCTAGAAAGAAAAAACCAATTTTCAAGATTAACGCACTAAAATTAATATTGAAAAAATAATTAAAAATTAATACAAAAGAGGTAGCAACTATAACTCTTCTGATGCAAGGCCTCACAAATGAGTAAAATAATTAAATAGTTCATTCACAAGCATACTACATCAGAAGGGAGTAAACACAAGTATTAACTGACCTAGAGATTGTAATGCTAAAATCCTAATTGTGTTAAATTACATTCTGATACCCAGAATTTTGGAATCTAGTTTATCAAGAAGATAAGAAACAGTTGAGTCCTGTCCAGGGGTATATCAAGTCAGAAGGGTTGCTAATCCATGAGATATCAAGTCCTGGAAAAGTAGGGTTCCTTTCAGGCAGCATTTGTCATTTTGGTAACTTCGATCCGTATGGAAATTCAAGAATAAGCCCAAAATCCAGATGACCCTGTAGGTCCAAATTTGGTGGATCGCATGAGCACTACGTAGGTCCAAGTATCATGGAACACAAACTAATTTTAGTCAAATTAAAGAGTATATAATAACAGATTCACGGCAATCGCTAGATTTTACTGGAAGGAAATGATGAGAATATAATGCGTATTTACAGCACCAACAATGTTACGAACAGCAAGACATCACGAAATCAGAGAGAGCCGGTACGGACGAATTCTACAAAGGCCTGGTTCTTGTTGGCGCCGACGTTGCACATGGTGTTGACGATCTTGCCGAATGGCCTGCACAGGGCGACGAGCTCCTCCTCGGCGCTGTCCCACGGCAGGTTCCGGACGTGCAGCACCTTCGATGGCGTCTGCGTATACCGGAACTGCTGCTGCGTTCCCTGCCCCGGCGCCATCGAAAGCACTCCTCTAGTTCTGACTCTAGGATCAACAAACGGAGGGAGGGAGCGAACGATGGATCAAAAGCGTCAACGATGCTTCTTCTTCCTAAGATTAGATCAAAAACAGAGAAGAAAGAAATCGGAAAAGGAAGCGTGGTCGCCTTCCTTCCCTTCCCGTCAATTCTCTCTCTCTCTCTCTCTCTCTCGCCCCTCTCTCGTCGGCTTTTCCTTCTCTATCGCCTCCTCTGGAGCCGGGAGCAGCCCTACCGACCGGATCGTGTCGTATTCCGGATATGACATAGGAAAATACACGAAGAATGCTGCGGGTCTCGCCCTCTACCGTCGGATTTGTTACCCGGTTGAAGGACTAATCAATAACGTTATCTCTGCCGTCGGATTTATGTATTAATTAATTCCAAAAAAAAAACAAATTAAGAAAACTTAAACGCCCACCGTGGGGCTCGAACCCACGACCACAAGGTTAAGAGCCTTGCGCTCTACCAACTGAGCTAGACGGGCTGACACAACAGATTTACTTTTTTTTCTTTTATATATTAGATATCATGCAACCTAAAATATGTTTCCACTACCTCTATTATTCATTTCTAGCCAATTTTTCTTAAAATATATTCACCTGAGATTGTCTTATCTAAAATAACAAAAGTATAAAAACCTCAATCCTTTGATGTTTGTTTCAAATCCCAAACAAAACCAATTGTTTTGTCAAATAAATTATTCCAATTGATTCAAAACAAAATTCGTAAATCTAATATAACACTAATTTGTTAACACACTCGTCTCAAAAGCTAATTCATAAAATCTTTGTATTTCACATCAACATATAAAGCATCATCAATTCAATAATTTTTTTTATTATCGAGTTAATTATATATGATCCTCTAAGAACCTATTAATATTACACATTATGATCCTTATATTTAAAATATTTATATTATGATCCTTATATTTCTAAAAGTGAAACAAATAATCTTATTTGTTTCAAAGTCATTAGCTTTGTTAACAGAAAATATAATATGGTATTATATGCGAAATAAAGATGATGGATAAAAAGATAATTTTAATAACTTTTTCGTTTCGTAAGATATTATAATTATTGTTATTTGATAAATTTAAAAAAATATTAAAATTATCTTTTTATCCATTATTTTTATGTTTGTCACTTAGTTTTTCATTGATATAGTTGACGAGGATGTCAAGATAAATATCATTATTTATTTTATTTTTAAAATTATAGTATTTTTAATATAAATTTTTTAAGTATATGGATTATGATACTAAAAGGATTATGTAATTAGTCCCTTACCATCACTAAACATATTTTTATTTTTTTATGTGTAGTTATGTGTATATTAACAAAATAAGAATAATAATATGTATAAAACAAATATATATAATTATGTAATTTCGATGTAGCATTAAGGATTATTAGGTGATTTATGGGATTAATCGAGTAAGAATTTACCATAATGACTTAAAAAATCATATGCAATAATCGCTGTCTTTATTATATCTATTTACTGTATTAAGGATCAAATTCAAACGCCCACCGTGGGGCTCGAACCCACGACCACAAGGTTAAGAGCCTTGCGCTCTACCAACTGAGCTAGACGGGCTTACGTTACAACTTTACTTATTTTATGTTTTATACAATATATATCATGCAACCTAAAACATGTTTCCTCTGCCTCAAACATTCATTTTCTAGCCAATTTTTCTTAAAATATATTCACCTGAGATTATCTTATCTAAAATAACAAAAGTATAAAAACCTCAATCCTTTGATTTTTTTTTCAAATCCCAAACAAAACCAATTGTTTTGTCAAATAAACTACTCCAATTGATTCAAAACAAAAAATGATAAATCCAATATAACACTAATTTGTCATGTCAACCTAAGACTCGTCTAAAAGCTAATTTATAAAATCTCTATATTTGACATTATTATATAAATTATCATCAATTCAATAATCAATATGAAGATGATGGATAAAAAGATAATTTTAATTTTTTTTTTTTCTGTTTCTAATACGTGAGATATTAAAATTATATTTTTTTTCAATAAAGTCAAAAGAATATTAAAGTTATCTTTTTACTCATCATTTTAATATTAATTTAATATTTAGTGTCAGATATTATGTTTTTCATCAATGTAGTCGATGATGATGTCAAGATAAATAAAGTTATTTATTTTATTTTTAAAATTATAAAATTTTTAATATAATTTTTTTAAGTATAAGGATCATGATACTAATAGGATTATATAATTAACCCCTCACCGTCACTAAACATATTCCGAGGATACCTTTTATTTTTTATACGTAGTTATGTGTTCATCAACAAAATAAGAATAATAATATGTATAAAACGAATATATATAATTATATATAAATATGTAATTTCGATGTTGCATTAAGGATTATTAGGTGATTTATGGGATTAATCGAGTAAGAATCTACCACAATGATTTAAAAGATCATATACAATAATCGCAGTCTTTATTATATCTATTTACTATATTAAAAGATTGATATGATGCGGATAAACTTTATGGTGTTACACATATAAATGAATTTCTTGTACTCGATTTGTGAAATCAATATAAAAGCATGTCAAAATTTGCTTAAAAACCTATTATAATGACCTAAAAAAGAAAAATCTATAGAATCACTATTGAAATGAGTTGGATAAATTTTATGATATTACAGACATATTGTTACATTTGATTGCATAATCAAGTCTAAGTGTAAAACTGTAAAGTTTATTCAGCTGACCTTAATATTATATAAATAACTAATCAGTTGGTTTTCCTAATTTTGTTTATTTTAAGGACTTTTTATAGTTCAATTTGGTAAAATATCATCTTTATTTAGGAGTGTAACACTATAAATAAAGTATATCAAATTGATCCCAAACTTTCACTATATAAATACTTTATCATATTGTTATTATTATTATTTAATTATTTTATTTAAATCTAAATTGACAATTTTAATTATTCAGTGAACTGATTTAGTATTTCCTTTTTCATTATAAAAATTAGAGTTATTTAGTATATTATTTATTGTATATAAGTTTTATGTTTGAATCTGCGTGTAAGTATTATGTATTTTTATTTTTAAATGTGATGGTTTTTAAGTAAAATTTTATGAAACTTTAAGCTCATAAAATGTTTTTGTTTTTTTGGATAAAATAGTCTATAATATTTATTTATTTATTTATGGAGACATTTTGATGATTTAAGACATTTTTATTGTGAATATTAAAAATAAATAAAAAAGACTTCTTACGTACTTTTGCACAGAGTTTGGCAATGATTGCAGCGGTGAGGTTGCCGTCGGGTAAAATGTTCCGCCCTGCCACCCAATTCTATGCTACGCCGACAGACCTCGATTATCCACTCCAATCGCTCACCGCCCCTCCCATTCAGAAGAGCCACCGATCGAGCAAAGAGCCACGCGGGAGTCACGATGACCGGCGGCAGCGGCAGCGGCAGCGGGAAGGTGGTGTGCGTGACGGGCGCGTCAGGCTACATCGCCTCGTGGCTGGTGAAGCTCCTCCTCCAGCGCGGCTACACCGTCCGCGCCTCCGTCCGAGACGCTGGTGAGATCCATCTCATCGGACGCCGTTTTCGTTCACCATGTTTTCAGATCCTGCAAAAATGCACATGGCGACTGCGTCAGTGCGAACTGTGAAGTGATGGGGAAGTTATATTATGCTTGTGATCAGCTCGTGCATTTGTTGGCCGGCCCTATAGAGTCCTCTTGAGATCATTGGATTTAATATCCTCAACATATCCTTGAGATGTTTGATTGTTGAACCCTCAACTGACAACAGTATAGGTTGCAACGTAGTCATCCATGAACCGATTGATAAGGCGTAATCAACTAGTTGACCAACTAAAATGTTATGTAAACTGAAGGGGTCAAGCTTGATCATGCTCGACATGGCCAAGAAGAGTTGAATTGAATCACAAAAAGAGAACAAGAACTCAAATAAACTAGGACGAGGAACTTTGAAGATTAGGTTAAATAATGAAAAAAGATTCAATTTATGTGTGAGATTTGGGTACATTTGAATAAAGTGGGAGAGCTGGAATGTGGAGGTTGCAACAAAATCATGACAATTTTTGTGATATGTTATATGATTATGGTTTTTGCCTTGTATTACCATTATGAATCATTTGATTCTATTGTGGTAACATATCCGACATCCTATTTGGGTAAAGTTGGATATGTTTCGAAAAGTGTTCTATGTGGTCTCCTATGAGACCCTATGATCTGCATCTGCATATACATATATAGCAGTACCAGACAAGGACTAGATGACCTCAGTATATAACATTGTATTTGCAAATTCGCAACAACATATGCAACTGCAAAACCCATTGCAGCTGTGTGTTTGTACCACAAATGTGGAAAGCAGTACCTTTACCCATTTCAATTAGCTTTTTGGATGAGTACAAATCTTATTCGATACGCTATAGGTTTGGTTGTAACAAATATATGCCCATTTATTATCTAAGCTTAATTTTGTATATTTGTAAGTTTTGCACTAACATTATGTTTTTATATTTTAATGTGCCCCACAGATGTGTTTGTGTAATACATAGCGATTTGCAACACCTCAAGTCAACTGCACTAGTAGAACTACACTTTTAGAACATTGATCATAACATTTAAATTAACACTGAAAATCAAGTTGGTCATTAGATCTCTCAAGGGTATTTCTCTATGTGCTTGTTTGCACATAGACACACTATAATTATAAACCTAGAATTGCATGCAAACTTGTGAAGTTGTTGTATTTGCTGGGAAAATACCCTTGGTGGGAGCATATGTCAACCTTGTGAGTTTCTACTTGCAATGATGCACTAAAAAGGCATGCAAAATTGTTACAAAGGGTTGCATTGTAAGACTTTGACATGGGATTTATGCAAATATGAAACTCCTTTTGGGGCATACTCAAATTGTTTTTTTGTTTGAAAGTATGTTGATATTGGCAAGTTTAGGAAACCATGCTGATGATTGTGGCCAATTATCATTCAGCTGATCATTATGATAGAAAAATATTGCAATTCTGAATATGCCGATTGGGCTTTAGAGACCATGTTTATCATTTCTTTCAGCTGATACATTTGCATGGATGAGAATAATGACCATGGAGTAGTTTCTTGTTCAATGTGTTGATGCACCTAAAATTGCCTCGCTACTTCTTTACTTCATAGTTCAACTGTTACTTTATTTTCCTTTGCATTTCTTTAAAGCATATTTTTTAAACAGATGTTGTCAGCAGGAAAATAATTAGATTTGCTTGATTGCAATTTGATCTTCTCTTAGTCTTAATGCAGTGTGGCTAAAACTCTTAATATATGAATTGCATGTTGATATAAGATTGTGTTTGTATTTTTTCTTATTAATGTTTTTCATCATTCTTATCAGCTGATCCAAAGAAGACTGAACACTTGCGTGCTCTGGAAGGAGCCTCTGAGAGACTGCTTTTTTTTAACGCCAACTTATTAGATGAGGGATCCTTTGATGCTGTGGTTAACGGTTGTGATGGTGTTTTCCACACTGCATCTCCTTTTCACTTTGCAGCTGCAGATCCTCAGGTTTACATTTATGATCTCCACTGACTAAGCTAATGTCTATGTGTTACCATTTGTATTAATTTTTGATAAGTTTATTTAATTTAAGAGTCTATTCCTTACAAATATCTAATCACGTCCATTCATTTTATCTTTTGAATGCAAAATCCTGCATTTTATGGAAGTTCCAAAGGTTTTAGAAGACCCCTTTTATTGTTTGTCCCTCTTTTAAGTATGCTTAATGGCTACTGTCTCGGTGAAATGCTAATACAACATCCGGTAGTTGACGCCGTAATGGCATAAAGCATGAGAGTCACTATGTGGCTCTTCACAATCCAGTTTATTGAAATGTTTTAAATTGCTTCTATGTAAATTGTGTGGATGGTAATTATCTCTATGTAAAATGTAATTTCTCAATACTATTTTTTTGCCCTTTGAGCTCATAAGAGGATTTAGGAAAGAATGTTTTCATACTACTAATATGTTAAGTTCCCATTAGAATGGCTGGTACTGGTAACTACAAGTCCATAAGACCAGAAGTCATTCACCAAAATGAATATTCGTTGATTCTCTATACAACAATAATAAAACCGTAAAGCCCCAACTATTTGGAGTTGATTACATAAATCTTTTGTGGCCATTAAGATATGTAAATAGTCATATGAGTTAGGAGTATTCAATATTTAAAACTTTATTTATTGTTTCAAGAAGATCTTTTTAGGTAATCCTCTATCTCTCATTGTATCATTAATAGTAATTATTTTATCCCTTGTAACTATCATATCTGTAGGTTTGCTTAGCATATGTTTATACCATCTTAAATGATTCATTTTCATATTATCCTCTATTGAAATGATGTCTAATTGTTCACAAAAAAAATATTTTTTTTCATATCTTTTCTAATAACTCCATATATCTATCTCAATATTCTCATATGAACAACACAAACTAAAATTATATATATTTTTTAACTACCCAATACTCAAATCGACAAATACATAATACAATACAGTTGGAGAACATCTGCTGTTAGACGAGGCATATCCACAAGACATTGGATGCCTTTTATGTTTCCATTTTTCTGTTTTTTATCATATCTGACCATATGATGCATGATTCTTGATTTGGTTTATGTACCCTAAACTCAGGCTGACATAATTGAACCAGCGGTGAAAGGGACACTTAATGTTTTGGCTTCCTGTAAGAAATTTTCTGTGAAAAGGGTTGTTGTTACATCATCGTTGGCTGCTGTTGTATACAATGATAAACCAAAGAATCCTGATGTGGTAGTTGATGAGACATGGTTCTCAGATCCTGAGGTCTGCAAGCGGGATGAGGTATCTGATAATATGCACTTAATAATCCTTTACCGCTGTTGTATTGTCATTTTCACTGTCATCCATGATATAGATTTTAATCTCTATTATCCTCATCAGGGCTCTCTACATTATGCTATAAAAGAAGACACGCTATCTCATGCCAATGACCTTCACAAATATGCTAGTTTGATACCAAAAGTTCCCTGTGTTCAAATAATCTTTCTATCTTGCCCTTGCAATACACCAAATATTTTTACACGGTAATTATGTATAGTTTGTGACGGAGGGTTGTACAGACCTTCCAAGTATAATATGTGGTCAACTGGATGATGGAAAACCATGCTGGCAAAAGTTTATGAGGCAGTACTAGTTGAGATATGGTAACTGAAGCCTAATCGTCATGCCTGTGCTGACTAAGCTGAAAATACTATGGTGCAGTCTCAAACCGGTCTTAGGAAAATGTTTGATATCTCCAGGGCTGAGATTTTATTTCCATAGGCAATATGAGATTGATATGTGAAAATTTAATCAGAGAAGCTGCACTAGTCATTCAAGTGCCAATCGAAGTGATTGGCATCAGCTTGAAAGTCAATGTACAGCTCGACAATCACATCAATCCATGTGTTTTGGATGATTGTATGGCATGCATGAATGCCTCAAACACTCTATGCATAGCAGTGTTCTGGCGATTCCGTTCCACTATTGCAGCAGTACCATCTCACAGTACTAAATTGCTGCAGTTCCAGCAGTTAAGCAGTACTGTTTCAGCTTTGTAATAGCAGGGTTATGGCTGTGGGTTACCTTGAAAGGGTATGGATGGAAAGAAAATGAAACAAAATATAATGAACCATGGTGCTGTAACACTGATGCTACTCAGGGCCACAGTGCAAAGGTTTACTATGTTAAACAGATTTTTTATTACTCTTCATATGCTGTCTAATGCATCCTCGAATTTAGTACTAAAACTTTGATTAGTATAATATGGTGTGTTTAATGACGTGACAATAGGAAACCCGGAATACAACTTTTTCCAGTAATGATTATTTTTTACTGGAATTATCATAATTAGCAATATTAATTTTTTTTATTTGGTAGTTCTCATGTCATTATTATTAGTCAATTTATTTACAATTATATTTATTGTTATTATTATTTGTTTGACGATGGGAAAAGATTCATGCAACCAATCCGTCAAGAGCTAGTACAGTAGTATATTGGGCAAAACTCTAAAGTAATCATTTCACGGCTACACCTCTCCTCTCTAATTACCAATCATATTCTACGGTTACCTTTCTACGGTTACCAATCATAGATGTCTTTATTATACATGTTTTTCTAAGATGTCTCATATTACATCAGCAATGGTACGTGCTCTCGAAGACTTTGGCAGAGGAGGCTGCTTGGAAATTTGCCAAGGAGAATGCTATAGATATTGTCACAATAAACCCAGGAATGGTCGTAGGCCCTCTTCTGCAGTCAACACTTAACACAAGTTCTGCTTTAATCCTGAACTTAATAAATGGTATGAAGCTTGATTTGTTTCACATATTATTTTCTTTTGCGCCATTATTTAATGAAGTTTGTCAGTATCTGGGCAAATTTTATGTTGCACATGATATAATGGAAAATAACTAATGGCTGGTTATGAGGTGAATCCTCCATGCTCTGGGAGATAGATGTTGAGGTCTTTGTGTGTAATTTGCCCAATAGCATCTTTCCAAGTTTGTCATTTGGCCATTAGCATTATTGTAATTTCTCACTCCAGCTGCCAGATCAATATATCCATCTGGAATATACCTATTTGGCCTAATCAATTAGACAGTGCATATACTGTGAAATTCTTCTAAGACGCATATATATGCAAAATATCTGTTCTAATTCAAAGATTATCATCATCAAGGATTTAATTCTCAGTCCATTGCTGGTTTTTGTAACTGTCTATTCCTCCTTAGTTGCATTAATGAATTGGTTAAGAGTACTGAATTCCATGTTAACTGTTAAGTTTACTGTATTAATAAGTCATCTTAAATCTCAACATTCCCACTGCTGTATGTTTGCTGGCTTGCTCTTCTCATTCTAAGCAACATAAATGTAGTAGTTGTGTGATTATTATAATTTCATTGCATTCTTCATGTGATTTGAAAATAAATTAAACAGGTAGTTTCATGTTAAAATCTTAAGTTGTGTGACTATGATCTTCATGCATATTTATTAACCTTTTAAAAGATCATTTGCATATGATACCAAATTATATATATATATATATATATATATATATATATATATATATATATATATTCTGATACCAAATTATATTAGCTACATGTCAACATTATTAAGGTTCAAGCAATTTATGCTTTTTCATGAATGAATAGATATGAAATATTTTTCTTGCTAAGAATGTATAGATTAGTGATGAATTTTTATCTTTGCAATTTTTTTTTGTAAGACAAGCTTAGTAAGGTAACGCAATGCTAGAAGCTGAATCTTGTAAACACTCATGACACATGAAGCAGGAAATTTTGGGTTGACCTGATGGCTTTGTCAGGCATGGGAAAAACATGTTAATATGGACTTCAGTTTTCACTAGTCAACCAAAAAATATGACATCAAAACATTTTATTCTTGTATTTTAAGTGCCTGATGCTTTTATTCCGATTGCCAAACTGCTTTGGTTGTGATATGCATTTTAGAATGATTTTAGTTCTTTCTAATCTTAATTATTGTTTTCTAGAAAATGGTGTTTTATAGAACTATGAGTTTAATTATCTTGTTTGATGTAATTAGGTTCATCCACATTTCTTAATGCAACCTTTGGGTGGGTAAATGTTCAAGACGTTGCCAAGGCACACATTTTGGCATTTGAACTTCCCTCGGCATCAGGAAGATATTGTCTTGCTGAAAGGGTTTCTCACTTTTCAGACATTGTGAAGATCATACGTGAACTGTATCCTGCTTTACCACTTCCTGAGAAGTAAGTTACAGTCCTTATTTTTATGTGATTCAATTGTCACATGTTGACTAGGACTCATGAACTAATGATAGAATTATATTCATCATGTCTAGATTCTTCCAAGTTACATGCTTCTCATAGGTATGGAATCTTTTCAGAGCGTTTAGGTTTTTGTATTAATTGTCCTGGTGCACCTCTTGGTCTCAGTAACTTGACCCTGTATGTTTGTCTACTTTTGAGATTAGGTCGATGGATATGCAATTACTTCTATGTTTCTTTATTTATTTTATTTATTGTCTATCTGTCTTCACTGTCTCTTCATCTTCATTTGTGCAATTCTAAGTTTAGCATAGAGTCGTATCTCCTAGAGTTCCTTAAAAACACAGTGGTATCGAGTCCAGTTTGATGATGGATTTAGCAAACATGGTGAAGACCCCAGTTTTAGAAAGGCCCAACAACAGCAGGACACTAGATGAACAGATCTTGAGGTGTAGCATTTTCAAGTTCTTCAGTTAATAGTGTAAGAAATTTGTAGTTCTTACCTTTTTTTCTTGATCAAAGAGAAAAATCACTACCTTCATCTCATGGTTGATATCTGGTACTGTGCCAAGCAAGTTGAACATGAAATTCTGTATCACTGGCTTATCTTTTTGATTTTGTTATGGCCCTTCCCTCCATGTTTGATTTTGTTCTTCTTGACATGCACATCTTGTTGGTCTGGACTTGCTTGTTTACACGTCAGCAATTCACTAATTGCTGACGGAATAATTCTGCAAAAGATTTTTTTTAATTTGTGTGCAATTTCCCCTACAATCTCTAAGTTGACCTTATTGGCAGGTGCGCTGATGACAAGCCCTTTGTGCCTGTATACCAAATCTCCAAAGAAAAATACAAGAGTCTGGGCCTCGACTACATTCCTCTGGAAACAAGCATCAAGGAAACTATCGAGAGCTTGAAAGAGAAGAACTTTGTTAATTTTTGATATTTGATGCGACCGAGTAGATTGCATCACGAATTAGTGTAGGGCAACTTTAATGGCTATGATATGAAAGTAGAACATGATTGCATGGCGTGGCATAAGCTTGAAGAGAACAAGTGAAGGATGATCCATAACAAGGTGCAGACTCCTTATGTGATACGATTGCTTGATGTCTACTTCATATGCTACTTGTTCTGGGTTGTCTCGGATGCCTATATATCAGAAACACTCCTTGCTAGTGCATGTCTCTTTTGAATTCATGGTGAGTTCAGCCATGCCAGTATTTGAAGTACAGTTATCAAACCGGAAAACCGCCAACCGAACCTTCCATCGGAAGGATCAAAGTACCCTCAAAATCCTTTGATAGATTTCTTGTTCTAAAGTAGTTATTATGTGGTTGTCTAATTTTCTTTTTTGGATCTGCTCTCAAATCTAATATTATAAAAGGATTTGAATGTTCTTAATTTTGTAACATATTTAAATTCATATATTTTATATTTTAGTATATTTATTCATTTATTTAGATATAAAAAATATCGATTCGACGAATGATCCGATATTTGATCCTTTTCAAGATTGTTATGCACGATTAGATCATTCTGCCGGTAATTCGAGTAATTTGTTGGATATGGAATTGGCATTTAGAATCTTGCGATGGCATGCTTTTAACATCACAAGACAATTCAAAGATTGGGAGTTAGAAGAAAAGATAAGAAAAGAGAAAGAAAAAGAAAAAGCGACCACTGCTTGCAACCATTAGATATGCACATGAGAAAGTTTTCCGACAGAAAATACAACGGGCAAACATGTCTTGCAAATCTAAGTTAGAAATCACACTCTGGTTGTTCTTCCACACTTGGGGAGTCCTTTATTTACATCAGATGGCAAGTTCAGGTTTCGGCACTTAAGTTACCTCACTCGAATGGCTTAAGAATGTGGGTAACACAAGTGAATCCCCCATCCACCACCAGGTTGAGCCCACTCACATACTTGGCCTCATCGCTCGCCAAGTAGAGCACGGCCTCCGCCACATCATTCCGTAGCAGGTCGACGCCTTTCAAGTTGGCACAGCTGCGCACAAATGTCAGAAACCCCTCCACTGCATCTTCTTCTTGCCTCTCGGACTCCGGCAAATGCGGCATCGACAGTTTCGTCGGAACTGCATATGGAGACACACAATTCACTCGGATCCCATGCCTCCCCAGCTCTCCGGCCACATTCTTGGTAAGACCTACCACTGCATGTTTGGAACCGGTGTACCCGTGCGGACCCATTCCTCCGATGACCGATGCCACACTGCCGAGGGAGATGATGGAGCCCTTCCCTTGAGGAATCATGACTCGTGCCGCGTGCTTCATCCCGAGGAAGACGCCATTCACGTTGATGTCGAAGACCCTCTTGAATTCATCGAAATTGACGTTTCGGATGTCCACCACCTTTTCGCCGGTAATCCCAGCATTATTAACCATGATGTCGATGGTGCCATATCTCTCGGCAGCGAAGTCGACAGCTCGGCGAACATCATCTTCGACGGTGACATCACAGTGGAAGAAGCAAGCATATGGATCACCACCCAAGAACTCGCATAGTTGCTGGCCGACAGCATCTTGCACATCGACCACACATATCTTTGCACCATGTTTTCTGAAGAGCTTGGCAATGGCTTCCCCAATACCAGATGCCCCGCCGGTCACGAGAGCCACCTTTCCTTCCAGCCTTTACTCGAAAAGATCAGCAAATTAATATGGTGGACACAGACACAGAGCAACATACGCGATGAACAGATGAGGTTAAGCAAAAGTGACCCTAATAGGAGCTCGGTTTGATCCAATTTATCGGCACTGTGAAAGCTTCCTGACCTCATATACAACACAAAGCAAATTTATACATAATCATGAATCATAACAGATAAATGAAAATGCGATGGTCAAAAAGCTCATCGATCCTGTTTAATACAATAAATTCAAGTTAAAGGTGCTTCTTTGGTTATACAAGAAAGATCAATGAAATTTTTTTTGAGTTTCTCGTTAATTTGATAATGGAGTTTTTAACCAAATAAATTTATTGGAAAAGAAATTTATAGACAAACTGACTTATCGTGTCATGGAGTTCTTTCAAGATACAGACTGGTGATATTTCATAAATGATCACAGAATTTGGGAAAGGAATGCAAAGAAGTGTTTAATCATGTGGGTAAACATAGCAAATATATCTTCTTCTGTTTTGAGAGAACAAGTTCATAATCTAGGATCAAGCTTTTGCAAGATACACTTATTTTAATGCTATTTTCTGATAGTATGCACAGAAACTGATTGTTACAAGCTGTCCTCCTTGTTCAGTGATGCCATTTTATTACGTTCTTGAATTCATAGTCTAAAATGGTTAAATCTTTTTGTCTAGTTTCTTGACTCAACAAGGAGGGTTTCCCCCGGATTGTGAATCACAATACCGATAAAGCAAATGCATGTGTTTGAGAAACTTCCCCAAATAAAACAAATAATTGACTGTTATAATGAAAGGGGTTTTGTACCAGATTGTCTTGAGATTGAATCCTCGACAATCAGAAAATGCAAAGAATTTACTAGTGATTTTTCAATATGAAAACAGAGGAGATTTTAAGCACCGAATGATAATACAATTTTTTTATTGGATATCAAAAACTAGTCCACATGATATTTACAAAACTACATTAAAAGCTGTTCCGAACACCCATGAGTAAATCTAGAAAACAAGCAATGGACTTGGCACGCCATGTCACTGCATACTAGGAAATATTTGGCAATTAAGATTTTCTGCAAATTCTAAAAAAGTGCCTTCCCACTTTAAATTGGACACCATTGTGACATGGAATAAGTTAAAAAATTAACCACTAACAATATTGTATAGATTAAGTTGGATGCATTCCACTTATAAAATTTTGTAACTCATCTGACATAAAAAATTCATAGTATTAAATGGATCCCTCATTAGACATGAAAGACTGCTTGCTTCATCCTGGCCCTCATAGATAGTAGAACTCCAAGCTACAGTTACTAACAAATTTAGATAGATATAAGCAAGAACTAAAACCATGAACAGGCCATGCTCTTCAACAAATAGTTTTTGTGATGCTAGTAATGTTTTTTTTCCTGAAATGTTGTAATCTTCCCCTTAGATTATCTATTTAATAACTTGTTTACAAGCCATGCTCTTCAACAAATAGTTTTTGGGATCCTAGTAATGTTTTTTTTCCTGAAATGTTGTAATCTTCCCCTTAGATTATCTATTTCATAACTTGTTTTACAATTCACTGTTTCCAATCCGCTGTCCAAATCTCATAATCTAGCAGATTGTGATCCTATTCCTAGTAAAACCTCCTACGATAAACATCAAACATGATCTTTTCATAATTTCCAACAAAAAGGTTTACAAACTCCAAGTCCATGATATGGATCATCATATCTGGCTGATCCAGACCTCATTGTTGCCATCCAATCTTGATTCTGATCTTGACCTTTAGAATCCTAATTTCTTCATAGATAAACATCAAGTTTGATCATCTCATAATTTATAACCAAATGATCAGAAAAATCTTTCTTTGAACCTATTGCTGGATAAATGGAGGATCACAAGTAAAGAAAGCATCATCATATCTTGCAAGAACATGGTAGATGGATGGGAGAATTTCTCTTTTTCGAAGCAAGGGAATTTCTGCTACAAAAAAGCAAAGGCAAATCTCAATTATGCTTCTACATAATAAACATCATCTTGATTTTGTTCTTTGTCATCTTTGACATCAAATCATCTTATGTTGTGTCAAAGCAGGGTTATAACTCATAGCCTCACCTTGGTCTTGTATGTAATGCAAATCTTGCCATTACTTGCGTTGATACTTTAACCAGATCAACAATGCTTACCATGGGAACATCTTATTCCCTGAAGCCTCTTCTAGTTGAGATCTCAGGTTACAGTGCCTCTTTTTAATCTTTCTAGGAACAGAAGTTACATGATCAAACAAACTATGATAATAACTTTCATATCAAGCAGAAATCTCAGGCCTGTAGGATGAGCGCTTTGGATACAGCATGTAGGAAGGAATCGAAAAGAAGCAGAAAGAAGAGGGGAAGATCCAATTCTCTCCAAGAGCACTTTTTGTTCCTTCCCAAAGTGGGAAAGTTTTGGAGAGAAACAAAACGAAAGAATCTGATTATTTGAGCTCACGATTATGTGACGTCAAAATAGAACAGTAAAATCTACAACAATTAGGGCCAACATTTTTACCTCCTACTAAAGCTCATCATCATCTCTCCTCTTAACTAAACCAAAAGAAAGAAAAAAAGACAACTTTTTCTCTCCGTACCACTGCTCTCCATCAGAACAGAGGAAGAGAAAAGCAAGATTTTCTCTACTTTCCTCCTCATCTCCTCTTCTCTTCATGATTATAATTCAAACAGATACATAAAGATTAGAGGAAAAACCAAATCAAGAAATGGATTGGACTATCCTGCTTGCGGATGTCTCAAAATTCTAAATCTGAAAAGATTTCAGCTTTATTTCGAGAAGACATCAAAGCACACAAAACATCACGGCAGGAGCGAGGGGAAGTGGCGGTTCACTGCGGCGTACCTCGGCGAGGAGGATGAGGAGGAGGAGGAAACGGAGGCAGCAGTGGTGGTGGACATGTTCCCGCACCGCACAAGAGTACCTGACCCGAGTCCCGGGCACGCCCACAGGCAAAGTCCTCGTAGCCGACGACGAGACGCAAGAAACGTGCTAAATAATTGGGGATGGCCATGAGGCTGTCAGCAATCCGAGTGGCGCACAAAGCGGGGGCGACGGCCCACACCGCGCAACGCAGTACATGACGTCGACTTTGTTTGCACAACCTTCTGCCTTGTTCTATTCATTTATATGTGTTTTCTTTATACGTAGGTCGAAGACATGTATAAAATGATGAAGTATTCTTTTTACACTGTTACCTTATGCTATGAATCCAATGCTTTTATCTCTATAAAAAGATAGACTATATTTTATATTATCGGTTCTATGAATTTTGTAGACATTTTTTTTTTTGTCTTAAATGATACGTTTTACATAATTTTTCTGTCTGGGAGATGTACAAATTTGATTTTGTTTATACATCTTTTGCCTTGTGCTATACATTCGTATAATATTTTTTTTGTATATGGATGGCCCATAAAATGTAAAATCCAAGTTCCTTATAATAATCTTTTGCCTTGTGTTATACATTTAATATGATTTTTCTGTATAGATAGATAGTCACCAAATGTTTAAAAAAAAAAAAGTTTTTTTTTAATTTGCTTTAGTTATCCTTTTATATAATTTTTCTTTATACAGATAATTAATATAAAAATAAAATTTATTGTATCATCTAAAATTATAGAAAAAGAATGATACGTATAGATCCGAGCATTGGTTGGTACATTGATCACCCCTATTTTGGATGTTCAAGAATAAGATTACTCCGATTTTGAACGACACAATCAAGTTGAATATCAACACATATCCTAACAACCAAGAATTGTATGAAAAGCCTTTTATTTGGAGAACACACATAAAAATACATGTATCTCAAAACAATAATGCTTTCCACACATTTTCTTAACATCTCGTGCTCGATGCACAATTATGTGATGATATCTCTTCTTTTGGCCACAATTGGTACAATGATTCCTGAAAGCTCATCTGATCACGCTGATGAGGTTCGATGATACTCAAAATGCCACTTGAAGATGCCGAAGGGATGGCTATTGAATTTGAGTGTCTCACCAAATAGGTGTGCTCTATCTTAGATACTATCATCCCACAAGCTCCCGACTCAACCTGTCATGCTTAATGGACATTTGCTTCAGAACAAGTCGACTTCCTGGTACTCCAGCTTTTGTCAAAGTAATTCAAAGCAATTCATGCAAAATCCACTGCCTGAACGATAAGCTTTACAGTGCACTGAATTCTGACACTCGAAAAGTTAACATTACAACGGTCGATATAAGATGTTGCATCAATGGTCATGACCAAGAAGCGACGGTCTGTAGAAAGCATGGCTTTGTGCCAGCTCGATCCGATCACGAGGATCGTTCATTGTTTCATCTCTCAGTGCTTGAAGGATTGCGTTTGTCCGAAGTTCCCTGCATATCCAAGTAGACAATTTTAACAAAGAAACGGCTAGTTGTCACACTGAACAGAAATGGATGACAGAATAATCTTGTCAACTGAAACAGAGAGGCATGCATCAACTCGAACAAGCATCAAAAACTAAATAATTATCAACCTCTTGATCAATATCTTGTGAAGCGTTTTCATAATGGGGCACAGCTCAACTGGTGCAACGTGCTTCTGTTCTTCAGGATCCAAAACGCTTAAGCTGGGTTGACTTAAGAGTTCATAAAATGCATGCACAGCAGAGACGCCCTGAAAGGAATTTAAGAGCGTTGAGCAGAAGGCAGCATGTCCGGTGCAAACCAACAAGATCTAAACCCTAAGCTGTATGTAAGAGGGTTCAGAAGTACGACAAGGAGGCAAACCTGAATTGTCCCTTTTCCCTTGATACTATCACCCATGTCCAGACTAATCTCACCCTTGGCCAACATCTGACCATACCATGCATTGCGACCTTTCAATAGGGTCACATATGTGTCAGCTAGCAGTGGTCCAGCTAACTTCTCTGGGTCTTCAGCCAAGAGGTGAGTGATGAATATCATCTCTGATGTGCAATGCGCAAAATATACCGATTTGCTAGTAGCGCTTTCATTGGTTAGAGCCGCTATCATCCCTGAAGAAACAAGTTGTCAAGAAAGAATTTAGATCAAGAGTTGTATAGCTAACCACAATGAGATCTTCTAGCACAAAAATGCAGCATTTTAGAAGTTCAAAGTAGAAGCATTGACCAAGTTATTTACTTAAGATTATTTATCGGCTAAATAAATTAGAGAAGACCAAAATAAAAGGAACTCAGATCCCCATGTGAAATAGAAAGTCCACTGGATTATGTTTATCTTTCATTATAATTGAGCATACTAACCAAGAAAACTTCAAACACAGAATTGTAACTCATTCCATCATGTGGTTTGCTAAGCATAAGTGGATACAAGCAATTTTAGTCTAAAAAATGATAAGATTCCGATTGCATCAAAAAGAGATTAATTTTGAGATCTGACATGAATTTTCACACCCTTAATGGTACTAATTCTCCATCTTTAATAATTTGTCATTACATAACTGCAGCATGTTTTTTGTGACAAGTAAATACAACAAATTGTGTGGTGGTATCAAAATCTGACAGACAACTGTGACCTCATCTTCTGGTCATTCCTAAAAATTGTAGCAATGTACATATTTTTATTGTTAGACTCATAATCTTCTTGAATAACTTCAACACTAAATTAAAATGGACAAGTAAATGATGTCCCTATGATAGCCTCAATTAAGATTTTGATGATCCGATATTCTGCGAAGAAAGTCTGTCACAGAATATTAAGGTGTATCACGTTTCATCTTAATAAAAAAGTGATATATTACAATCAATCTAGAAAGTAAACAAGTCAAAGACATACGATAATGTAGCTTCAAAATCCTAGTATATATTCATCTCCAAATTATGTGCAAGCAAAGACATTACCAGCACCAATAGCGTAGACGTTCTTCAACCCTCCCATAACCTCATGTGTGACAAGGTCACTATTATCCCATACGATAAAATGAGGCTGCCTCAAAAACTTTGCGAGTGGTTTCCTCCATTTTTCGGCTCCACATATCCGAGCGTTAGCATATTCCTTGTTGTAAATCTCTGAAGCAATGTTTGGCCCACCAACATAGAGAATGTTCTCAATAGGAACTCCAGCTGCAAGACAGACATCAGACTTACAAAAACCCAAAAAAGGAATATAAACCAGATATATTCAGAAGGCTTTTTGAATTAAAGATGTAAGATGTTCAGATGCTTTTATTTGATAAATGAGAAAAATATATATATATGGCCTGGGGAAAATAGGGAAGAGTGGAGATGCATCAACATTCATAACAAAATGGGGCATAATCCAATCATATCCATGTGAAAGAGAACCTTTCAAACAAATAGATGGAGGCACCAGTGTGACCGGATAACAAAGATATGAAATGAAAATCATAATCTTCAAACACAAGATTATGACATGAAATTTCTAAAGGTAGTCATTCAACCTCTCAACAGATCAAGTGGCATGTGGCTGATCAGAAATCAAATTGTATAGCTGGACCAGCATGTAATGTGTAGTTTATCTTTCTACAGGAAATTTGTATTTACAATAGATAAAAAGATCAAATATGCTCATTCTTCTGGAAAAGAAACTCCTCAAATTGATCAACCAACAACATGAGAACATTCAATGAACTAGCAAGCATGTGGATATGGTTATAATTATGAGCTGTAATGACTTGAGACTCTCATATAGATAAGTTAGAATCATTACTTGCATGGTTAATCATCTGTGTAGGTGTTATGATCCGCGGAACCGGATCCAAAGCTGCCTCTATGCCCTTGGCCAGAGATATGATGATTGGTGCACCGATCCTCTCCTTCCAATACCGGCTAATCTCCCCGAACACCTCCCTCGTCTCCGTTGACGGCAAGCCGTTCACCACGATATCAGCGTCCCACACTGCCTCCTGCAGATTGGTCACGACCTTCAGCGGGCAAATCGGCGTGTCAATCATGTTCAAGCAGAATCCATCCCTCAAGATCTCGTCTGCGTATAACGTGCGGTCGCCGAGCCGCGCCTCGACGTACTTCAGATATGCGCACCGCCTGATCAGCCGCCTCAAGACATCCTCCCTCGAGTTGATCACCTCGAAGAGATGCTCTGCGGTGGAGCGGTCGACGGGCCGTCCAGGACGCCTCCATATTCTGATTTGTACCTTCTCGCGGAACTGGCCGTAGGCATCCTGCAGGAGGGCAGCAAAGACGCTGCCCCACGCCCCGGCGCCGACGCCGACGATCTTGAGCAGGTCACCCTCTGATTTGCCCAGGAGCCGACGGAGCTCATCCAACCTCTCTTCCGCGCCATTAGAGCAGCTAACAGGTCCATTAGAATGGGAAGAACCGCGGGTTCCGTCGACGCTGCCCACCATCTCTCTTCACTGCACAAACCACCTCAAGAGTCGCGGTATCTGGAATCAGCAATTACCTGATGCTAGGGCTACAAGAACAACAGCAACAAAACATCACAAACAACGGCAATTCTGCTTCCTAGCACCCAAAAAGGGATTTCTTGTTTATCTCCGATCACAACTCTTCCCAAGGGGAAAAAAAAAGGATCTTTCTTTTTCCCAATTTCCTCACTTCTCCGGGAGTTCCCAAGAAAAAAATGGATTTTTATGAGCGAACCAGGCATGAAGCAGTCGCACAAGGATTCAGATCTCCGCCGAAGCGGAGGACGAAGCTTCCAAGAAACCAATAGAGACGCACCATGGAAACGCAATGACGGAAGAAGCCGCGTGCCGTGCAGCGAACTCCAGAACCGTCCATCCTCGTGCTCTTTCCCCGTCGTTTACGCACGAAACCCGCCCATCGCATGGACGGCGCCGCCTCGGCTTGTTGCTCACGGAGGGAAGGCGGTGAGCATGAACAGAGGGCAAAGATCCGAGATTGGACAGCTGGAAAGCTACGGCTCCGCCTCACCGTCGCAAGTAATCAACATAAGAGCGGTGACGAGGATCGCATGTGGGTGAGTCAGCCCTGTTTCGTGTCGTTACAAGAACACGGTCAACCTCTTCAATTTTGACCAATCCATCATCCACGCAAACTTACATTCCCATCTTGATTGGCTGTGATGTATCATTTTCTCAGCTAATTGACTTCCTAATCCGATCAAGATTCCAATCCATCTTAAAGATGAACACAATAGATTTGCCGAATCTAAACTGCATCACCGAGACAATTAAAGATGGGATTTTGCCTCAACTGCCATTTAAAGATAGGATTTTGCCTCAACTGCCAAGTGGATCAATCTATCTAAAAAGAGATCCAAAAAAATCTATATCTGTACGAAAAGAGATCCAAAAGTCGACCAAAAACGGGCCGCAGTCGATTTGTCTTGGCCCGGTCCGATTAGAAGTCCGGTCCAATCATCAAAATTGAACCGGACCCCGCCTTGCGTACCTGCTGAGACGAGCATTACGCAACGATGGGAGCTGCATGATCTACCGATCAAGCCATTTTTAATGTCATCCTTGGATTTCGTAGCTCTCTGAGTGATGGGGATCTCAACGCAACATCGTATTCACCATTTGGCATCCGGAGTCGTCTTTTAATGCTCTTCTTTACAGGTGTCGGATGATGTTCTCCACAGAGCAACTGCAGGAGGGTTGACAATTTTTGCTCCGTCCAAGCGGAAATTTCTACACGGGGAACCCAATCTCATGAGAAGAAGTCAAAGACTCGAGTTCGTTTCTGCACTTTGTTCGTGGTTGCATTTTGGATCGAGAAGTATTGGAAAAGAAAGATCTTTGCTGCACGAAAGATAAGCTTATTGAAGCAATTTGTGGGGGAAAAAGGGCGGCTTCTCCTCGATCGCTTTTTGGTGTTCTGCTCCCATCAAATCAACTGTCTCGCGCCCTTCCTTTGGCAGATTCTGCTCCCCAGAAAGAGCTGAGAAGATAGGGCGAGAAGCCCCTCCTTTTTGCTAGACTTGACCACTGATCTGCCGTCCCGCTTTTTCAAGCTCTGATGCCCCCCTCCGACTCTGAGGCGGCCTTTGGGTTACCGGCGTCAAGGTCTCGTTTTGATGCTTTGTTTCCACTCCTTGGATCAGTTTTGTTCCAATCTTGCAGAAAAGATCCACTCTTTGGTTTCATATTGCTGGTACGGGAATAGTGTGCTGGACTTAGGGTTCTATCGTTGAGAACGTATGCTCTTACGATCCCCGCCCGCAAATTCTGCTGTTTATTTCTTTTGCATGTCTTTCTTGTTCGGATTCTGAAATAGACGGTGTGTGTGCTGATCAAGCTCTGCTTCAATTTCCAAACCTGATGATTTCGCAGTAGGAATAAGAACGCCGTCTTTGTTCTTCTTGAGTTATTCTTGGCTTCCGGTTCGAGCTCATTGTCTCTGTTTTAGGAGGAGGAGTTCGGTTCTCTCGGTTGGTCCTCTTTCAAGCTCTGTCTCTGTCTGACGTTGTACTGCACAAAGAATGCTTAATTGATCCATAGATAGAACTGAGAAGTAGTTGAGATTGATACTGGGTGCTGTGCTGTGGTTCATTGTTTGGTTGCAAGAAGCATGGATGATGGAGAAGTAGACCTGTCGAGCCACCTGCTTGTTTCGGATCCTGAGATAAACCAGAGCTTCGATGAGTTCTTGAGAAGCACCAGCACATGCACCCACACCCATACATGTAACCATCCAGGGCCGGCTGCTGCCACCCACACCCACACATGCTACCACACCCATACTCAAGTGTTTGCGGCAGGCGAAGGGGAGAGCGTCGGAGAAGAGGAGCCAAAAAGGTCTCGGAAACCACTCGGGAACAAAGAGGCTGTGAGGAAGTACCGAGAAAAGAAGAAGGCCCATGCAGCCTTCCTGGAAGAGGAAGTCAAGAAACTGCGCCTTGTGAATCAGCAGCTTCTGAGAAGATTGCAGGGTCAAGCAGCGCTCGAAGCAGAGGTGATCAGACTAAGAAACCTGCTGGTGGACTTCAGAGGGAAGATTGATGCTGAATTGGGTGGCTTCCCGTTTCAGAATCAGTGCAGACCTGGTTGCTTACAGTGTGATGCTGATGGTCAATGCATCAGCCAAAACCTTGCAGCTATCGATTGGGAGGGGAGTCATGTGCCTGCAATTACAAATTGTCAGATCAATCCGAGTGGGGATATCATAATGAGGCAGAAGCTGGAGATCGCTGAAGCTGTGAACTCAATGAATGTTGTAAGAAGTTTGATCTCATCTGCTTCCCAAACAGAGTGAAAGGTTTGATCGACGGTTCTCTTATATGTTTCTGAGTCCTTAAAACTTGCTATGTTGCAGGCAACAGGCCAGCCGAGCAATTTATGATACTTACATGCAGGCAGAAACGACATACGTTTTGTAAGAATAATGTTTTATGGATGACAAAAAAGCTTAGAACAAATTCAGCATGGGTGGAAATCCAGTATGTACATAATAAGAAATGTTGAATATGCACATAATAATCATATCCAAAGAGATGTTTTTGCTGCTTTTAGTAGTTTTGTGTCGGGTGCTTAATGCAGAGGTAGAAATGATCTTTGCTTCATATGTATTTTGCAAGTATTTTTACTCTTTTGAACTATGGAGATGGTTTTATAATAATCTGTTGCCAGAGTATCCAAATTGGTAGGAGCCCTTAAGATGATTCTTCAGTGAAGACCTGCGGTGGCTCCTTTTATGCAATTTTGTTTTTTGTTTCTTCCTTTTAGCGGATGGCAAAGCAACACAGCTTAAGAGCAATAAAAAGAAATCTCGTCTTCTGGAGGATGTACATAAATACACTTTTTTTTTTGTGCTGCTTTTGATGAGTCATGTCATGTACTAAATGTTGCCAAAGAGTTCGATTTTTGCTTCATATGTATTGACCTTTAATCTTTTGAAACGCAGTGATGGATTGTAATAAATCATTATGGAATATCCAAAAATGGTAAAATCCCTTGAGCTGATTTCTTCCTAATGTTGAATACTTGTAGAACTCCATTTTATTTGGCTTGCTGGATGATAAACGGTTTTTTATGCTGTTTCATCTGCCAAGTCTCCTGTGTCGGAATGAACATCAATAAAGGCTTGATTTTGATGTTTTCTATTAAGTATTTATAGGAGATTGATGAATTTTTTTTATCGATCATATACAGTGAAATACATATCGTGCCGGTACTCACTGGATCTGTATGGGTTGTAAGTTTATCAGAATTTTTGCATGTATATATTTCATGAGAACCATATCCAGGATCGATTACCACAGAAAATGAGCTGTTTGAAACCAGTGAGTACTCAATTTACTGGATCTGTATGGGTTGTAAGTTTATCAGAATTTTTGCATGTATATATTTCATGAGAACCATATCCAGGATAGATTACCACAGAAAATGAGCTGTTTGAAACCAGTGAGTACTCAATTTACGCAATGCTTTGCTGCGGAATTGTCGAGTTACCAAGACCAAAATTGTGGATGTTGGTTTTTGGCATTTACAAGATGTCATCTAGCTTATGATGATAGATTTGTGGGTATTTTTACTATGAACTTTGCATGCAGAGAACTGTATAATTTCATGCCCATGCAACAGAATCTTCTGGCTAGTTGTTGCAAGGGAACACAAGAAACATACAGGTGTATGATTTCATGTGATAGCAGATTTCTACATAACATGGCCAGAATGATCTTATATTTCTTGTATTTTTATAGATTTGTGCTAACTGTGGCTTAGATTTCTACATAACATGACTAGTTGTTGCCACTCTGATGCACTGGAGATTATGTTAGTTCACTCTGTTTCTCTTATGCCTGACATTTAGAGACAATGGATAATTTTTGGGCTTGAATCCCACCTCTCAATCAGTGAAGTAAAATAGTTGAATTGCTAAATTGATTCTACTGTGCACATTCAACCTATATCTTTATTAAAAATAAAATAATATAAATGATGATTTATACTGAGCTACAATATAATTTTCCTAATCTCAGCTATAAACTATACTAAAATATTTCATCAAGTTTCTACTTGCATGGTTAGGTTTTCTTATAAATGTTATCAATTGAATTGACCATTTATATCCAAAGAGCTGACTAAGATAATATAATTCCACTCACCATGCTTGCATTGTTGTTTATTTACTTCATTTTATAATTGAGGTTGGTTTTCTTACCCTTAAACAATAAAATTGAGCCAAGTCAATTCACATCAAAACTTCCAATTCAATACAAGTCCCTGTAGAAATATAAACATTATATCAATCCAAACATAAATGCATATCAAGTTGTCCATTGCACAGTAATAGATGTAATTGAACAGTCATTTCACCTAATCTATTGCAGATAAGATGTCATGAAAGCGTTTCATGGCTTTAAAATTGAAGCAAGCACAAGACTTTGATGCATGTAATATATAAATATTACATTGAAGCATAAGTTATATGATCTTAATGTGAAGCATGCCAAATGTCTGAATGTGTACCTGGAAGCTGTTTTATCTATGCAAAAAAAGTCAACTGCTACCAACCTAAAATAATATCTTCAGACAGTACAACATGTCCATCAACATTCTCAAGCAACATCACAGATCTCATAGTGGCCAAGACACAATATGGACCAATACAGTAGTCATGCATCTATATTGCAGGACACCAATTTCCTACCATCTGCTTATAGAATAGAACTTTTATCAATGTGAAATCCTGCTACAAACCATTTCACTCCATGCTACATGCAGGATGCAGGGGATGCATCACTAGGAAAGGTGATCACTGCTCCCCAAAGGGAAGTATGGAGTCTCATCACCATGCTGGCCCCCCACTCATGTGACAAGATCATGGACTCCTGCCTGTGCTGGCATTGTCACAGATCTCATAAAGTGAGATCGGTGTAAGCTTTTAAGATTTCTAAGCTACTATCCAAAATTTAATTCAGGCAGTCATCTACAAACAGGTCCAGTAGAGCAGAAGAGAAAAGACTGATAGAACAGCATAGGCAGTTTAGCTTTCTAACTTCCTGTTCAAAGTGCTTCCATCAAATCATGGAGAGCATTCATGTAGGACTCGTCCTTCCTAGTGAATGATCAGAAGAAATCATTAGATTCACATTCCAACTTAAAAAATTTCAAATTAAGTCACTTCTGACGGCACTCGAGTCATCCAGAACAAGCATGCACCACAACTTCCATAGTTGAGAGTAATCAGCACATAACAAATTCAAAAACACATTTGACTGAATATTATTCAGAACAACTAGGAATTCTTCAGTTAATCCACATTTAATATCCTCATGCATGTTGCTCACAAACAACAATTGATAAATCTCTTTGTTATTCATAAAAAAATAGCCAACATCTTGGTACCCTATCAGTAACAGGCAAAAGAGCATAATTTATTCCCTTCCGAATTCCGAACAATCTTTCAGGCTAAAATCTTCCAGAGAAACAATCTTTTTACTAAATGAATGTACACCATGGGTATAACATTGCTCTTTTCTCTCTTTCTTTCTATCTTAGTTCAGTATTTAATGCTCCAAATCTCTAAATCAAATCATAATAAAGAAATAGTTGTGACGGCTATTCTTCTTCAACTCTAGTACATCCTTCCACAATTACAGAATCATGAAACTTTACTACACATTCAGCTGACTAAGGTTGTTTTAATTCATCCTTTTGCATCTACAATACCCTTGCACTTTTTATCTTTACTAAGGTTGCTACTGAATCAGGGTTGAGGAGGATTTAATCGATGATCGTGGGTTTAACCCGCCGAATGTTCTAGTACTAAGAATAGTTAAATCAACCTGGTCAAAAGAGTACAACAAAGATAACATAAATAAAATACTCTGCACAAGGGTATGGATTAGCTAGGTAGTTACCTACCCCAAAGAACCTGAATAAATAGGTTAGGAACTGATAGAGAAAGACAGGTTAAGTTTACTTGGTTTTGCATAGCTATTTTAGTTTTTAAGCCAAGGTTTTAATAGAAGTTTCATACCCAATTCGACAACTAATCCAACTGATCTGGAATATATCATGAAAAGAAATATTGACCAGTATTGTTCTAATATGGTTCACTTCTGATCCTTGTTTGTCTAGTTTCAACAATCCTTGCCTAGTGGAAGAAACACTCCATCTACATAAATATCACAATTCGAGCCTTAAAAGTATTGATATATAATCCAAAACAACCTAAAAGCAATAAGCAAGAAACAAGTCCATGAAAACAAAGGGATGTGTAAATTCATGTTTCATAACAATATTCAACAATAACAAAAACACAGACATTTTATGGCAAGGACACATAAAACAAGTCCAGCGAAAATTGTTGGTGTCTTTATCGAGACTCTGACATTTTAAGAGCAACAATGTCAGCATAACAATGACATATATGACCGCTGGTCTTCAATAGGTTACCACAGAGGGAAAGTTGCAGTATCTATAATAGGTTCAGCATGCATCTGATTAGCCAATAGCAGAAGATAGCAAATTAAATAACATTTTCAGTGTCATTTGGTAAAAGAACAAAAGAAGGCTCCAACATGATCAGTGGGCAATCCCAATATCACAAGAAAAATAGATGGATCCAATTCACAGATTGTCCAACAGCATCAAGAACTGCAATTAATATGAATCTACCATCCTTTCCTATAGCCCAGGTGTGGCCCGTGTGACAAAATTGAATCAATATCTCAGAATAACTGAAGAAGAGCATTAAAAAGAACGATTTTTTACTTATCTATGTTTCCGAAATGTACTACTAGCGATGAATAAGCTAATGAATGAAGAGATCCATCAGCAGAACAGAGCACGGGCAGATCAAGCCTGGGAGTCATTCTTCCGGTTGCCGCTCGCCGCTCGCTCAAGGAGCTTCCCAGACTCCTCATCAGCATGGGCGGCCTTCTTCTGCGCCTCCTTGGCCTTAAGCGCCTGCAGCTTGGCGTGGTTGTAGTAGCCAACACCAAGGAAGGCGATGGCATAGCCGAAGAGATTGATGCTGGTGACGGTGTCGCGGATAACGGACCAGGAGAAGGCGATGAGGAGCCAGTCCTTAACAACGCCTGCGACGTTCATGGTGAGGGCGGAGGTCTTGCCGACGAGGAGGAAGACGGCGAGGTTGAGGGCGAAGGCGCAGAGGCAGTTGGTGCCGAAGATGAGGAGATCGGGGCGGAATGCGGAGGCGGCCAAGCGGTCGCGGAGAATGGGGAGCTCGATGAGGGACCAGGGGACGAGGAGGAAGGCGAGGCAGCAGGGGGCGACGTAGTAAAGGGAGGTGATGGGGTTGAGGGAGATGCCCTTGGAAGTGAGGAGGATCTGGATGAAGACGAGGCGGGTGGCCTCGAAGGCGACGGCTGCGAGCTGGAGGGCGACGCCGGTCGAAACGAAGCGGGCCTCGCCGTAGGCGGCGATGGCGACGCCGAAAGAGATGGAGAGCATGTTGAGCATGGAGGAGGTCCTGAAGGTTTCCTTGTTGAAGAGAACGCCGATGGAGTAGACAGCAACGGGCATGAGGGCCTTGAGCATCTGGATGAAGGAGACGGAGAGGTAGATGTAGGCGGAGTTGGAGAACCAGAGGGAGACGGAGTAGAAGGCGCCGATGGGGAGGACGGAGGAGAGGTAGAGGCGGCGGGTCATGGGCGGGGACGAGGGAGGCGCCACCAGGCGGAGGATGCGGACGAGGAGGATGGCTAGGGCGGAGCAGAAGGACATGTGGATGATGGTGAGGCTGATGGGGAAGGGCCAGGCGTACATCTTGGGGTCGAGCACGTACTTGTTGTACACGATCACCGTGAAGCTGAGGAAGATCCACAGCGCGACGTAGGCGTACGACAGCAGCGCCTTCTTCATCACCCCATCCGCCATCGCTTGCCCTCCCACTTACTCCGCCACCGCCGCCGCCGATGATGAAAAAGATAGTCCCTTCTTCCTTCTCCTCCTCCTCCTGCTTCGATGACTCGATCAACAAATCTGCCGCTACCGATGGAGAGATCCAAAGTTGGAGGGAGCGGAACAAGTAACAGAAATGGGGTATTAACTGACACGAATTAGTGGAGGTTATTATTTTTCTTAGCAGTTTCCAATATATATACATATATATATATATATATATGTGGAAATAATGTTCTATCAAATATATATGGATTTAAATGCATATTTATTCATATAAATATATTTTTATGATATTTAGAGAAATTATTTTGGTGATCGGATGGATTGAACGGAAGCTTACGGACATCCCAAAGGAACGAAGTGCTACGCCGATACAAATGCAGTGGCAGCCTCGTCGCGGCCACGGCACGCAGTGGCGTACGCATGAAGGTGACCAGCCCGGGGATTTCCGACATGTCAACTTCGACCGGCTCCTCGCCGTCCGACAGCGACCACCTGAAGTGGTGCAGGAGGTTGCCAAGTGAAAGCCCAGCTGCGCACCGGGGCACGTCCGGCGGCCGGCGCCAAACAGCAGCACCCGGAAATCATGGCCCTTCACGTAGATATCCTCCTCCAGGAACCGATCCGACCGGAACTCCGTAGGCTGCTCCCATGTCTTCGGATCGCGCGCGATAGCCCAGATGTTGACTATCACGGTGGCGCTCCTGGGGATGTCGTAGCCGGCGATCTTGGCCTTGTGGGGGAGCATGAGAGGGGTCGGGGGGTGAAGCCGCAGGGATTCCTTGACGACGCACTCCAAGTAAGGGAGGCTGGAGAAGTCGGCTTCGTTGATGATGCGTTCGTGTCCTATGACTCGATCCAGTTCATCCTGGATTCTCTGCTGCACTCCTGGGTTCCTCACGATCTCCGCCATGGCCCATTCCACTCCTGCTGTGATCATGTCCTGTTCATCAAATGACAGACGATTTGATCCCTGAACTACTGAAAACAACGTTTGCATGATAACAGAGGGTAGCAGCTCAACCCAGAGAATTCCGATGATGGTGTCCTCACTGAGGTCATACTGGTCCTTCAGCATCATAAGTGCGTCGACGAAGTGTCCCTGAGCTTCCCCATCTGGTCTCACAAACCTCTTCCCGAAGACGAGCCTTGTCATCGTGTTGAATGCGACTGCTGCAAGATGATCCAAGAGTACCAAGCTCTTGCCGGTCTTGTCTGCGTAGACGAACTCAAAACGCTGTATTAACTAAGATATTCTCTAACAAAGCAATCAGAGTTTTCATTGATCGCTTACTGCATTAGATGGACACGATTACTGTCTTGATGTAGAATTCCATGCATCAAATGGCTCATGATCAGCTCATTTACCAGGGTGGCTGCATTCCTTGAAGATGGACTCCACCATGGCGATTACCTCGTCCTCCCTGATGGGGCGGAGGGAGTCGAGGCGCTTGGAGGAGAAGAGCTCCAGGTTGCAGAGCTTGAGCACCTTAACGTAGTGGGGGCCGTAGTCGGCCCAGATGAGGTCGGTGCCGTCGCGGCTGAAGCGGGTGGCCGAGCGGGACCGGGCGCGATCCACCAGCTGCTGGTCCTTCTCCCTGAGCACCTCCCGCGCCAGCTCCGACCTGGATACCACCACGTTAAGGGTGGTGCCGAACCACACCGACACGATGGGCCCGTACGCCTCCGCCCACTCCGCGAAGCACCGGACGCGCACCGGCTTGATGTCGTACAGGTTGCCGACAACAGGCCATGGAGAAAGCAGAAGCGGAACAAGAATCCTTCATCAGCTCATGGGTATGTATATATACAGAGAGCGGAGAGAGAGAGAGAAGGGTAATGGGTCGTTGACGTTGTGTTTGCAGGATCATTTTGGATTGGGAAGTCAATGGAGGGGGATGGAGGAAGAAATAGATGAAGTCAATGATGGTCTTATCTCGTCTGCAGTTGGATCAACAAGAAAAATTAGGGCATGCAAATAAATAAAGATCCATAATTTCGTGCACTTGCAGTCTACCAATCAAGGCTTGGATCAAAACAATATCAGCTCAATACCTAATTTTGCGCACTAGCAGTCTACCAATCAAAGCTTGGATCAATATAATATCAGTACAAGACCAAGTAGGTGTACTAAGCATGCCAGGCGACATAAGTCCTATACTTAACCATACAAACCCTGCAACAGTTATGCTCGGTTATACTGTAAGATTAACCTTAATCCATGTATCAATCGATGAATTCCATCCGTGCTAAACCTGTATTGAGCAGTACTGCACACTTCGCGGTAAATCATCAATTTCCACACATAATGCTGTTCTTGCAGTTGTTAAGCATACCCTTGTAGTGTAAAACACAAAGAAGAAAAGACCAAGCGCCCATATCGGTATCGCACATTTTTATTACATTTCGCATATAAGTCCATTATGGCAATGTGAACTTACATTTATTTCATCGGTGTTCACAACCATTTATTTCATTCCTTTTAGGAACACAGATCAATTATCTCAACTAAAACCACTTACGAGGGACAATCGACGGTGGATAACATAACATAGCTACAACTTAGAGGCATATGCAGTAGCTCGGCTCAATGCAATGGCAGTTTTCGATCCGGACTGACGCCCCAAGTGTTTGCAAATGTAGTCCCCAGCAGCCATGAGCCTACCCAAATCCACATTTGTTTTTGTGCCTAGGCCATTAAGCATGTACACTACATCTTCAGTAGCAACATTCCCAGAAGCTCCCTTTGCGTAGGGGCATCCACCCAGGCCAGCCACAGATGAGTCGATGACACTGATTCCCATCTGGAAGTCGTAGCAATGAAGTTGGATGAAAATTGAACTAAAAGTATGACTTGTGTTTAACACAGATTGAAGAAATTTGTTTACTTGGAGGGCGACCAAAATATTTGAGAGTGACTGGCCATAGGTATCATGAAAATGGACGGCAAGCTTGTCTATTGGAATAAGAGACATTGCAGCTTCAAGCATTGGAATCACAGTGCCTACAGTGAAAAAGAAATAATGTCAGATTAGCATTTTACTATAACGGTTTTTGTAATAGAAGAAACCATGTCAATAGGATTTATAAAGAGTTTGACACTTCTGTCTTACAAAAAAAGAAAAAGAGAAAAAACCCAAGCAATACTTGAGACTGCCAAATATAGATTATGATGATTTTACAAGGGCCTAAAAGCTGATGGCTGAAGCCACAAACATGGCTCTAACTATGGAGTGGCTTAAGGTCCTCTTGCCAGAGAGTGATCTTGGTTAACATACTCTTCTGTTGACATCCTACCAGCAAATTTAACTAAGCTGACCAAACTAGTTGAGATTTAGTAATTATTTAACATGTATTAGCTTGCCGTGCAAGTCTTTCTTAGATTTTGTTGTTACAACAAAGTGCCAACTACATTTAGAACATGTAAGCTCAACAAAATCACATGGTTCTGAGGGCATGAACTTAATAGTTTAACTAATTCTTTTGATGAAAAGTTGTTAATATAGTTCTGAGAAAGCCAAAAAGGAATGAACACAAGGTTTATAATTTCGATCCGTACCGATGTACCAATCAATGGTCGGTACGATACATACCGACTCCAAAAATACCTGAAAAAAAAAATAGATTAAGATTTTTAAGTTAGAAATAAATATAATTTTAGTATAATTTTAGCAAAAATAATCTAAATTAAGAAAAAATAATGACACATCCTTTTTTTTACTTTGAGGAGTAAACTGTCATTCCATTAATATTGAATTCTCTACAAAGAATGATTTGAATTGTTAGATGTGAATGAGAATGAGTTTGAGAGAGCCGAAGAGATTGAAAGAGTAATATGAGTTGAAAGAGGGGAGAGGAAAAACCCTTTCCTCTGGTTCAAACGATCAATTTGATCGTTTGAAATAGGGCGATCTCAGCTCTTGATCAGTACTGGTCGAATTTTGACCGTTACCACCTGATACAAACCCCGTATTGCCTGATACGGGGTCATGTTATGGTATCGCCTAGTAGAGGGCGGTCCGCGTACCGGTCCTCTATCAGACCGGTACGTACTGCCCGTACTGAGTGGTACAGGTTGGTATTGCAAACAATGAAATGAAGTACAAATTTCTTCTTAGGTTTATAGATTCTTATGTGTTTATTACATTTTACTAACTTCATATGTGATAAAGTGAGCAAAGCTTACCTGGAGTACCAACTCCAATGGTATCACCAAGTGAAATCTCATAACAGCCCATCTCATAGAGTTCTTTAGCCACGTATGCCACCTGTTCTGGAGGCACTGCTCCTTCTACAGGACAACCCACAACACAGGACACATACCTATCAATTACAATTGCTAGTGTCAGATCAGATGTATCATACCAAATAACAATGCTGGACATGCCACCAAATCATCTAAATTTAAGTTGTATAAAGTTGTTAATAGGAACACTAATGAATGAGATGACTATGTATCACAATAGTACAAATGCCACCAAATACTGCATTGCAGGTGCATTTATTTTAATGAATGAGATGCCATAGCACAATGACAAGAATCTGAGAATCCCAGTTTGAAGTTAGCATTCAGGAATAGAAATATTAAGGGTGAGCCTTGACTTTAATATAATTGCAAAGCAACTACCCCTGCCCAATTAGCTACATGGATCACTTCCTGCCATTTTGCTCCATGGGCAGCTACTCTCACATAAAAAGAAATCAGTGACAATGACTCAAGGACAGCCACTATCCAATAAGAAAAGTGTAACATGAAAAGTTTCGACTAACTAAAACCTGTTATAAGAAGCAGGTTCATTGAAGCAAAGGCACTGTCTATACATACATAAGATTAAAATGAAAGAAATCATCCTCTAAAAGTGCCCTAGCTAATGACCATTCACGAACTAGGGACTAGGGTAAAACTAATCCCAACAAATTGCAAGTCAGGGAAATAAGTGATTGCTCTCCTATCCTATGAATGGTTAAATATCAACATATATCTAACTTATGTAACAACAAATATGGTGGATGGCACCTCATGGTATAGTGTAAAAAATACCATTATTATCAAACTCCAGGATTATTCTGGAGTTCTTAGCTCCTGTGAGATACGTGTGTCAGGCTCTCTAGGAGAAGTTCAAGGATTATCATTCCAACACCCCTATTGTTACTATGGAAACCAGAGGATGGGCCCAGGTCACATGATGTTCCTCTTCAGCAATCTAAGTAACCAACATTCAAATCACAGAAACAATCTTTTTCCTTGTACAGGCAATGATGTATACATCGATCTTTCAAACCCCACATACGTGGGAGCCTCATGCATCTTCCCATCCTTTTTTATGTTACCACGGAAGCCCTCCTTATTGTCAAATCATCGCTCTTTTCAAAAGTTAACCTCTCACCTGCTCTCTCCCCATCTTGTTTTATGTTCCTTTTATCATTTTATGTTTATTATTCTCTTGGGGATGTTTTCTTGTATCTTTGTTTCACTGTCAATCAAATGCAAGTTGACTGGGCTGCAGGCCATTCGGCTGAAAGCAAAAAGAAGGCAAATAACTTCTTAGAAAGGTAATTCAACTGAATATTGCAAAACTTTCAGAGAATAAGCTAAAAACTGATATGATTAGGCACATCACCAAATGCTATCGAAAATTAGTAGGAAGATCTGACCCACGAACAGGAATTGCAAGTTCTTTTGCAGCAGAAACAACTTCACGATAACGATTGAGACTCTCTTCAATGCTGCAATTGATGTTGGACTTAGAAAAGGACTCAGAAGCTGATGCAAATACAGCAACTTCCTTTGCACCGGCTGCAATAGCTGCTTCAAAACCCTGAACATTTCAATTGTAACTATACAGTTCTTCCTCTGATAAACACGATGCTACTCCATATGGTAGGTTCAGACATGAAATTTGAAACTTACTTTGAGATTGGGAGTTAACACAGGAAATTTGACACCATCTAATGGAGGAATTGCTTGCATGACATCCTTTGCATCTGCTAGCTGTAGATAAATACCTCAATTAACAACTATACAAGAATTACATTTATAAATTGGTTTTCAAGTGATACATACACTTTGAGCTTTACAATATTAAACAATTCAATAAATGATCACATGCTAATTAAGAATTCATTCTTTACTGGTCTTGTGTGAGCTCAAAGTATTAACATTGCAGCGTTATTAGTAATTTTAGGGATTATAGAATATGTTCTACTACATAATTTTGGTAAGCAATTCCTTGAATAAGCGAAGTAAACTTCACCATAACCTAACCACAAGTGATGTTTGGAGGTAAATTCATAAATGATTTCAGGAGTGTTTATAGTATCTACCAAACAAGAAATAGACTTGCAACCCTCAGTATTAATAATGTGAATCAATACATACAAATTTATCTATATAAGATACCAAGCAGTCAAGGCACTGAAAGAACATTTTCCAGTTACCGTCAACTAATCTTATCATTTTGCTTTTCTTCCAAGATGACCCCCATGCTACAATATGATCAAGATTCCTGCTCAAGGAATAATCACTCAAGTTCTTCAGATTTGAGACATTTGACTTGAAAAGTATTAAGTGTGATGAACTTCCTTTTCCATTAACCCTGAGTGAAGGGAACCAGAATCACTCATAACATAAGCGCTCTATTTTCTTCTAGTTGTGGAAGAGTCCGTACTTTCATGTGATATGAATGAACTGTACCACCAAGCACAGAGGACTATGGATTCCATTATGAAATCTTCATTCATGTTCTTAAGCTCTTAAATATTGGGAGAAATTAAACTAAAATTTTAACCTATGGAAAGGTGGACCCTTTAATGATGGGATGATAATGCAAAATGTACCTGAGGTACCCATTTTGGAGAGACAAAACTTGTCGCTTCAATAACAGATAATCCAGAGGAAACCAGCTTGTGTATCAATTCAACCTTTACAGTTGTAGGTATAGTAAGCTTCTCATTTTGTAGACCATCTCTAGGCCCAACTTCTACAATCTTCACAAATCTTGGCATACTTCTGAAGAACTGCAAACATGTTAATTGTTAGTTTCACCTAATGGACAAGGATAATGAATGATCATCAGCATGAAACTAACACATCAGATTTTCAGAGCTACTTAGTGAAAACTATCAAGAGGCATCTAATTAAAATTAATAAATCTTAAATTATACCAAATAATTTTAAAACAAATTTGGTTGTTTATGAAACTCATTCCTGTTCTGACAAGTAAATACCAATCCGATGGTTATTAAGACAGGCCTCGTAATTGTAAACATTGAACATAAATGGCAAAGGTGACTTAAGACATCATTTAGCTCCAAACAATTAGTTGATTGTGTAGTTCCATTGATTTTGAGGATGGTTAAATGAACAGAAGCTTTTGATCCTCCACTAGCATAAATGACAGTTCTGGAGAGGACATAAACAGATGGATATGCATCCAGAGATAATCATCCAGTGGTTAATGCAAAAATAGCTAGCAGAGATTGCAACAGACCAGGACAAGTTATTATTTCTACCATTTCTTCATTCTACCATTTCTTTTGCTTCTGCTTTAATTGAATTGTTAAGAAAATATAAGCAACTGTTGAATGATTTAGAATGGATACTTGCATATATTTAGATGGTACTTCACGTCTGGCTAAGTTGGAGTTTCTTAGAACTGGAAATTGCATTAGGTAATGTCTAACCACTATTTGACAACATGTAAACTATATATCCATATTACCCTGCTCTAAGATCACCATTCTATTTAAACAGAACTTTTTATTTTTTTAATCTAATTGAGTTGCTTATTACAATAACCTTTAGAAATAATTCTTTATGTCATCTATGTTATGCACATGCCAAGAAATCCAGCTTTTGCATATGGTACTTGTCAATGCAAGTTGGGACATGTGCATAGCCCATGTCATGTCAAAGGCAAGTTCATATGATGCTAGCCTAGGAGAAGATTAGTAACATTTCAGCATGTTACTAATCATGCAACGGTACCTTAAAAAAAATCTTCAATTTCATCATTAACCAAGACTTGAGAATATGTAGATAAACTTATGAAACTGTACAATATACATCTTTGAGAAACTTCTAACTTCATTAAAAAAAATGTTCCATCACACATTACCATGCAGTACAGTGTTCTATTTAGGGCACAAACAAATTTTAGGGCATAATTTCTCAATAACATGTACATCAAGAAGCTTGAAGAAAAGCAGCTCTACCTAGATGAACAACACTTTCAGCAAAATTACATAAATACCATACAATCTTACATTATAATGGCAGTTCTTTAAGTTTGCAAATAGTTCAAACTGCATAAATTTAGAGAACCTTAAACTGAAGGTTTCATTTACTATGTAACAAACATGTAAGGAACAACAGTTTTTACAACTGGCACCACTATTAACATCACAGATTCATTCCACAATAAAACAATACCAACCTTTAATAATTCAAAAAGGACAAAGTTTTTTCACTTTAACAGCAAAATATGAATTTAGGTGCAATATAAGTAGTTTCAAAAGCTTAAAAAGTATAATGCATGGCACAGTTCATATGGACATAATTTATAATTTTTGTCAATATTGTGCAACCAAGCAAAGCATCAAACAAGAAGCAAAAGACATCAAGCTTTCTAGTCTTAGAAAAAAGCAAAACCTATCACTTTTAGCACCTTGCCCGCTAGACCACCTATTTCCATGTCATTGCAAGACGACTTATATCGATGATTTTGTAGATGCCATGGATCAGAGACACTACATATCATCCGGTTCTGACCAATACTTTTCCAGATTAATGGGTTTCTAGAAAACATATCCCTTGGTTGTCTTCTCGAACCATGTTCTTCACTGAAATGAAAAACAAAAGACTGATTTCAGTAGTAACCGTCATGGAGAATAATAATGAAGCGAAGAAATCAGACAAGAAAAACATTTTAAAATATATCAGCAGAGAGCAATTGCAGAATACATTGACAAAAGTGATGCAAATGAGCAGCTCAAGGTGAATACTATGACATTACATTTTATTCATTTAATGGTCAATAAAATACTCTGAGATCATGAAGAACAAAAGTCTGATCATATTGACCCATTAAAAGAAGGAACGAAAATGGACATATCTGAATGTATCTTAAAATACAATGATTATTATAGATTTGGAGTTCAATCAATCAAAACTTTCTTTTCATACTAGTTTAGTCAAATGGCCATTTCCAATTGTGCTTTATATGAAAAATATGCAAAGTACTTGACTGTCTTGATTCGTCAGTCTACATGATATTTATGAAGTTTTACTGGTTAATTCTATGGATTAGCTGCACAAAAATACTGGACAATGTCTAATAGAAGATAGTCCTTTAACACCTTAGGTCCTTAACAAAGGATTTGATACAAAAATCATACCAAACTTTAGCAGTTAGTGGGGTCAAAAAACCTTTCTTCATGGTGGTCCACCCTAGGGATATGTGAGCCATTTACAATAATTTTCTGACAGAATAATCTTGACCAATGACAAGATAATTGGAACACCTTTCTTTAATCAATAATGTCTTCATTAATCTCCCTTTTCTGCTGAATAACAGATCCAAGATAGTTTACTAGTCTTATATATCCATCATAACTATATCCTCAATTATTCTCTTGTTATCACAAAAATTACACTAAGTAAATTCAGTTTTAGTCCTTTATTTGATCTAAATACTTCACTTTTCAGTATTCTCCTTCATTGTTTATTTTACAATTAATCTCAACAAAATTTTCACCAACCAAAATGTTATCTCCAACAATAACACACCATGAGATTCTATCACGACCATGAGATTCTAACACAGCAATAACACACACCAAAGTTCATTCATAACTAAGTAAAAAGAAAGACACAAAGTAGATCCCTGATATACACCTATGGTCATAAAAAACTTGACAAATACTCCTTTAGTCCTAAGAGTAGTGATATGTGTGTGTGTTATCGCATCAATATAACCACTACATATGCTTTTCTAAAATACACAATTCTTTTCTAAAACCTACAATGATAAAGTTGCAGAAACTACATCATAGCTTTTTTAAATTCAACTAAACCATATACAACTCTTTCTTGGGGCACCTATATTACATAAATACACAAATAAAGCTAAGAGCAGTACATTGTAACTAGCAAACTATACTTAACTGATTTAGATATAATATCATATCACACAACACAAGCTAAGTAGTAGATACTAGGTAGTACATCGTGGTCGACCTAGACCTAACAATACACAGTATGGTCAAGTGACACAGGCACATATCACTGTTAAGCGCATACTGAATGCTATGCTATACCCAATGTTAAATTTTGAAGCATGCACCAAATTCAGAAATCTTTGTGGTGGGTTGAAGGGAAAAGAAGTGAAGAGAGATAAAAATAAAAGTTGGTAAAACAAACTACAAAAAAAAAACAAGAAAATAATAAGGGAAAAAGAAAATACAACCTTCACAACATGCAAAATCAAAACAAAAATATTTAGTAAACAGCAGCAGGATGAAAAAACATTCAATCTGCTTCATTGTCAATTATAAACTTTGGCTTACTTGCAATGTTCAGATAAGCTGCATTCTCTTCCTTCACTTAGGCACTTGCCCATTGTCGCTTCATCAATTCTGGACCTGGAAGAACTGGAAGTGCAATGTTGAAGTCTGCCTACAACACTTAATCTTGGCATGGTGTCAAAACCCAAAGGCTCCTCTACGCTTGACACTTTTGAACTGGATGTCAAAGTGGAAAACGGGGCAAATGCCAAGGAGAAGTAACTAGTCCACCGCACACACTTAGAGAAAATGTTCTGAGTCAGCATTATATCAAGAGCAGTGAGTGACAGCTTGATGCACTTCAGAATAAAAGCAGAATTGTGAGCTACCTGAAAATCAAACAGGCCAAATTATAAGTAGAAAATTCTTGGTTATAGTCTACAATGATCATTCAAGCGACACTGCATTGATATACTCGTAAGAATCTGTCAGAAACAGACAATATGTTTCATGTCATCAAATGAAGCAAAAGAAGAAGAAAATGATTCCACTTGTACATTTCACAATATGTAATGATCTTTTTTTCTTTTCATAAAAGTCAATGCGTTTCTTCCTGTATGACCGCCTTCATTGTTAGCTGAAGATAGCACCAGTTGGGAGTATGACCAAAAAGATCATTTAAGGATACTTGGACATGTCCAAAGAGGACCATTAAGTTCCTTCAAAGGACAGATTAGTCAGTTCAAATTCCAATTGTTAAGAGAGGAAGAGAAACTTAGAATAATTTGTCTGAAGACAGTAAGAAAGTTATGACAAACTTAGAATCATGTCCAAAGTGGACCATTAAGTTCAATTAAACGACAGATTAGTTAATTTAAAGTCCAATTGTTAAGACAAGAAGAGGGAGACCGCAGAACTATTTGTGCGAACAAGTGAGAAAAGTTATGACAAACTTAGAATTTGCAGATACCAATCTTAGTACAGCTAAATGGCAAATACATAATCAACTAGTTGCCACACCATTTTTTTTTCGTTTGATATTTTTTTGCAGCTTCTCTAACATGAAACTGCCATGCTGGACGAGGAAGGAAGAATAGGAGGTGGTGGAGGAAGAATAGGATCAGGAGGAGGAGAGAAGGAAGTGTACCCGCAAAGAAGTCGGCGGCGATCGACGGACAGCCGATGGATAGGCGGCGACGGCAGCGGGCAGCGCGTGAAGACAAACCCTAATTGAATGGGCAGACTTCAACTTCAAACTTGAATCATGTCGAATAAAAAAAAAGAGGAACGAGTTTGATTCTTCGATCTGAAACGAACCGATCGACTGGGACTGATGGGGAGATCAAAAGGGGTCGTTTTGGAGAAAGGGAGGATTGCACGATCGACTCAGCGGAGCAGCGCTTTCGCTTCGCTCGCCCTCTTCAGACAAGGCCGCGACCGTACATACATGAACGGAACCCCTCTGGCGACTACGGGACGACGAATCGGGCCTGCTTCGGAGACCGCTCGAGGTTCCTTTAATCGGAGCCGTTGATCTGGGAGCCTCTTCGTTCGCTCCTCCGCGCTTGGCGATGGGTTCGACGATTCGGCGGTCCAGAGTCGGGAGGGCGGATTCGGATGAAGTGGTCGGTCGGAAGGATATCGCATCACGAACCGTGGGCTAACGCCACGTTGGACATAGGGAGGCGATGGACCGTGTGATCTTGTCCTTATTTTGTGGGATCGGTTGTGGAACACGTCCGCGATCATTGAGACTTCCTACGTGGGAACGATATTTTCTTGTATATATCTTTTTTATTTTTATATTTAATTTTATTTTAATTTATATATATGAATTTTATTAAGATTTATCTCTGTTGAGATATCTCGTTAATTAGTATATTGTTATGCAATTGATAGGTTCATCTACTTGGTTGGTGGAAACCTCCACGTTTATCTTACTAAAAAATTAATCTTACTTGTACATTTCAAAGTTAGGAAATAGCATATACATTATAAATTCTGATATGGCGTATGTAAAAAATATATATCTTCAATATTAAGATTCTTTCATTTACATATATCTAAAAAAACTTGTTTAATTATGTATAATTGATATTAACTAATTTAAATTTAGAATTATATATATTTAAATAACTAAAAATTTTAATGATAATTAATCATGTTGATAAATATGTAAATAATTTTTTTGAAATTTTTCTATTTTTTCCCCCAAAAAGGTCTCTTGTTTTTATTTTATCCAATAATATAATTCTATAAATATCCTTTTCTTCTCTTTCTCATTTGTTGATTCTTCTTCCTCCTCCGTTCCTTGTCATTCCTCCTCGTCATCATTCTCATAAGAGAGAAAAGAAAATTGATAAATGAAATAATGAGCAATAAAGAAAAGTCACTGAACTAAAGATTGTCGAGCAAGACGGGATGAAGGTGACGAAGAAAGAAAGGAAAATAATATTTATGGGATTAAAAAATATATTGGACACTATCTAAAAAGACAAAAATATTAATCCCTTTATGAGAAAATATAAAAAAATATATATATAATAAAAAAAAATCTCTTATATTGAAAGGAAGATGGAATGTCCTAGTGGGTATAGGATGATCAGAATCCACATCACATCCCTGCAATTCAAGAGAAAATTATTTTTTTATTTCAATATAATAAAAAAATACAGTTATTTTTTCCTTTGCAAAATAAAAAAAAGAATCATGTAAATTCCTTTTTTTTATTCCTTTTTTTCCCCCCACAATATGATGCTGCAATGGGTTTTCTCGACAAACAAATAATTTGACATGTAGAATCATAACATAGCTGCTTTTAACGTGCCCCAAACTACTATGGTTAAAGAGCACGAGGAGCAAGAAAGCCACACTCTACCATCCTCATGCAGCTGCTTTCAGCTTCACCCCCCACACTCTTCCTTTCATGAAGAACATGAAACAAACATAACACGCCATAATTACGCTGATTAGCAACTTTCCGATCACTTCCTTGCAGCCTTTAACTCCTGTACCAATTTGGTCGCCGGCGGATGCAATATTGCCACACCCCCAAAATTTTCACCGGAGTATTTTTTGTACACGGCCTTCAACTTGCTCTCCGGCGCCGCCGCATGACAGTTCACCAGAATCTCCGTGCATTCCCTGCATCATCATCATCAGTTCATGCCCAGTTAGCTTTCCTGCAAGCCATCATCAATAATCACAATCTTAACAAGTCACATACAGCAGTTGCTGCTCCGAGAACCCTGTGTGGCGCTCAAGTGTGTCGGTCCAGAGAGGGCTCTTCCTTAGGGTGCACCGGGCTGCATAGACTGCGGAAGCAGCGACCATTGACGGCCGGTGCGTCACCATCGAGCACTGCATCATAGCCAACTCGGAGAAGAAGAAGACCATGTGTTCCATCTGCATTTTGATCACATCAAACTGCGTCATGAACTGTCTCTATGGGTATGTCCATCGTCGCCCCGCCTCGAAGTCTTACCTCGGTATCGCATGATGCAGCCTTCAGAAACCTCACGAGGAACACATAGGACGTCGGGACCGTCAAGTTCCACTCGAGCTTGTTCAGGATCCCCTTCTCCATTCCAAGGATCTGCTCTCTGGTGTAAGCCATGTTTGATATGCAGATGAAATCATCGACCTGCAACCAGATGATGCTGCCCGGTTCAGCGGAGAAGACCTCACCGTAACTTACACTTGCTCAAGCTTTACACACCTGAGGCGCCCAAATCTCCTCATACTTGCTGGCGATGAGCATGGCAGACACCCCAACAAGCTGGAATTCTCTCCTCAAGACCACGTCCATGGAGAGGTACCGATCGATGATGTATAACGTAAGGTACAGCGTCTCGGGCATCAGCTCGAATTTGTGGTGCACTTCTATCAGCCAGTCCGCTAGAATTGCTCTCATCTTCGCGTTGATCTCCACCTGGGAATCCATGTAGCCGCGTGGCCTGCCGTCGTGCTGCATCAGCAGTCGAAAGGAGCAACTTTAGCACCGATACTGAGAGACTCCTATGTGGCTTGAGGAACGCAGAGAGACACATACCTCAGCAGATCTATAGAACTTGTAGATGTCCTCTATGTAATCCACGACGGCCAACTGATCCTCGGCATCTGCAGCATCGATGTCGTCTACCAACTCCTTCGGCTTATCAACGATCCCACAAGCAACCTTAGATGAGACAATCAGAGTTATAGTGCACAGGTGAATTGTAGCAAGTGCATGTATGCAGTAGAGATGTTTGAGTTGGTCATATACTTTGCTTCGAGCCGTGAGCACGGATGTCAGTGTGGGAACCTTCTTTCTGGAAGATTTGCTGTGTGTTTGCTTTGGTTCCTCATTCTTTGCAGGACTCAACGCGACGATCTTCTCCTCCTTGTTTTTTATTGCGACTTTCTTAGCTGGTTTTCTACCAGCTCTACCGACTGCTGCGTCGGGTGGGATAGCTACAGGTATCTGCAATTGCAATGGCAGATGATCATCAGCAGATTGCTCGTTTGCACGTACAATTTGGGACCAAAGAGAAGATTTAAGAGAGTAGGGAACAGCAAGCATTTCTACCTTGTTAACAGCAGCTGCAGCTTGTGCTTTGGCCAGAAGTTGAGCACCGAAACTTCTAAGAAGATAAATCATAGATATAAGATAATTCTTACAACATATGGGGAAGGAAGATGAGCGATGGATTCAAAAGGAATGGGTAATGTCGATTGAAGCTACCTAGTGATGGGGCGATTTATATGGGGTTCCGGCTTCCTGATTCGATGAAAACATGGTAAGGTGTCATCAAAAGAATCGATGAAGCGCATGATTATACTATGAAGGCAATGCTTTGCTGCTCTCACCCCTCAACAGCTCGGACGGTAACCAGATTACCAATGTCTCCGAGCGCTCGGCGATTCTTCCCGTCTGCCACAGCGACGTTCTTCTGCTTTCCCGCCGGCGCCACCCCACCTAAACAATTGCACCATAAACAGAAGAAATGTTTAGTGCACATACGCATGTGGTCAAGAAACAGGACGGTACTCATTGAGATCAAGAAAGAAGAAGCTACCAACACAAGTAACTGCAAGTCATTCGGAAGAAAACCTCACGAAGAAAAAGGGGAAATCTTTCTCGCATGTTAACGACCAGAAATCAGCAAAAGACTACTGCAACGTGGGGCACAGGGAAATCATCTACAGACCTGAAAGCATCGAAAGGAACAAAAACCAAAGCAGGGGCGAGACAAGACCAAGAACCGAAACAACGAAAATTGGAATCTTTACGAGACACCCACGTATAATCCCGAGAGTGGAGAAAGAACATCGACGAACCAAGAAGGAACAGCAGACCAAAACAAGGAAGGGGAAGAAAAGAATCGAGAACAGGTTTCCGAAGTGGTCATCTTTACATCTCTGTTGCTGAGAAACCACAGCCTGAGGTCTCGAAGCCATGTCTTCTTCTTCCCCTGCTCCCCTGCTACGACGCCTCCGACTCCCCCTCCTTCCCAAGATTTCGGTGCGGGTCGGAAAAGGGGCGGCGAGGTTAAAAGGAGAGGAGGCATTGTTCCCAACGGTCGAATTTGTTTCTTCTCTCGAACACGCAACGGTCCGATCTCTGAGATCCTACGGCTGAGGACGCGCGTCGTCGTTCCAGAAGTAGCCGTTGGGTGACGTCGCCTAAATTGTGGGAGGCACAATGGTTTGGTCATAGGAAAAGACTAAAGGACCCCCTCGTTTATTATGGGAAGTAGTTTCCATCTATGATGACAAAAAAATAGAAATTAATTACCTATTTTCTTGTTAAATAATACCTGAAATTTCTATCCATGTTAAATAATTACCTATTTAACATGGAGTAGTTTCTATCCATGTTAAATAATACGTGAAATTTTTATTTTAAAAAAGATAAGTTGATTTTTCAGAAAATAATTTAAAATTTTAAAAATCCCTATATGTGTTTATACTTGAATGGAGTCAGAAAAAATAGAACGTATTAAAGTATTATATTTAATAATATAATAATAATATTATTCATATATATATATATATTAATATATTGTTTATCAGTCATGTAACTAGCATGATTATTTATCACTTTATATGGTAAATCATTAATCTAAGTTGTTAATACATCATTATAAAATACATTCTCTTCCTTGGGAGCTTGATTTATGAAGTTGTATTTGCTGAAAATTTAATCTTTTAATTTAATTATACTCTTTATGCCAATTAGTTGATCTTGGTGTGAGAATCCACATAAATTAGATGGTAAATACATTTGATGACAAAAAATCACCGACAATTAACTTCGTAAAAAATAAAAAAAAAACCTGAAAAGAAAAAGCGATGGAGACATAAAGAAACATTTTCATAAAAATGTATGGTAATAAAAATCGACGATGAATACATGCACATCAGTCGCTCTCATAACAGCGACAAACTTTGTTTCGGCACGAAACAACAGCATGATCCCAAGTACAAATTGCTAAGGGCACATAGAAATATCCACCCAATTACTTTGGATTATCCACACTTAACTCTTCGGATATTTGAGGATAATAATGCACTTAGTTATATATAAAGTTAGTTAATTTGTTTTCTTTTTCTTTTCGCATTTTTGTACTATGAAAAGAAAAATAATTAAAAGCCTTTAAAAGCACAAAGAAAATATATTTGGAAGATTCCCTACTGCTCCTTTCAAGACTAATTTTGGATCCACCTCATGGGAACAATTTAAGATCAAGCTATATTAATTAATTATTTATTTTCAGCTAATTTTCTAAAAAAAGGGGTTAAGGAAAATTACTTAAACCTCAAACCTATAAATACATTAATTAGTTTGCATGTCTAAATATAATATTTTTATTAATTTTAAATTAGTTTATTAATAAAAAAATTAAGTTGAGTATGTATTCTTTAAATTAATATTTTAGTAGGAGAATATATAAAAACATTTGGATTGTGTTACATAAAAGCGATAAATAATTTCCCTTTTTTTCTATATATTTTATTTAATGCCAAAAAAAAAAAACCCCTCAAATCAATTCCCTGCCGAATGAAAGCGTCTCCCTCGATCGGGAGAAGAGGGTTTTGAGCGTGCAAGAGAAACCAAGCAAGGCAGCGCCTCTCCTTTTCCAGAGAGAGAGAGAGAGCTAGGGTTGGGAGATCACCGGCGATGCCTTACCTGGTTCGGGACCGCCTCTTCTTCGGCGACATCACTGCCGCCGCCGAGGTGCTCAAGAACGGAAGCCCCGAGATCACCCACGTCCTGTCACTCCTCAGCTCCGCCTCTGTCTCCTTCTTCTCCGACTGGCGGTCCGAGATCTCCATCCCCACGGAGGAGATCAGGAAGGTGTTCGCCGGCGCCGATGGCTCCCCGAAGAAGTCGCTGGCGCCGGGGAAGCTGGTGTACTCTCTCGAGCGTGCCGGGCCGGAGTTGAAGCTGGTGAGGATGGCGGTGCCGTTGAGGGATACAGAAGACGAGAACCTGTTGGATCATCTGGATGTGTGCTTGGATTTCATTGATCAGGGCAGGAAGGAGGGGGGCGTGTTGGTGCATTGCTTCGCAGGAGTGTCGCGAAGGTATTTAGGTTTACTCTGGGTTTGCATCTCCCTCTAAAAGCTTTGATACTCTGTTCTCGTTGTTCATTCGTCATGCTTTCTCTGTCATCAAAAACGGAATCTTTGATATAATATACGTGGTTTGCCTCTTACTTGCAAGATATATATTTGGGAGTTTGGTTAATTGAGATTCTGGGATGTGTGATCTCTGTATAATTTATTGGTTGAGATTTATGTACCTGTCGATGAAATAAACGATACATAAGGCTGTATTAGTAAGACGAGATATATATACTTCTCCCGGCATCCTGAATCACTGAAACTGAGGCAAAATCCAGAAATGCCAGAGCTTGTCATTGTTGCTTCACCCTTATGACCCTGGCTGGTCTTTGGTGGTTAAAGTTTGTTAATTAATTTTATCATGCACTTTTAATCAAGTATTTAATAGTGTTACGATTTATCACTAGGTCCTTAGATCAATTATCATACAATTTACATTTATCAAAGGTTGAAAGTTTGGAACTCATCTAACATAAGGTTTTTTTTTTTCTAAGGTGTTTGGTAGCTTGACTGGTAGAGACTTTGGCGGATCATCATAGGTTCTTAGGATCAAAACCCATCTTCACTAATCCTTTACAAAAAAAAAAGAGAAAGAAGCAGTACCTAAATGCATGTTGTTATCTGCCAATTGCTATGACTTATATAATGACAAGCTAAGTTGCTGGGTAGGAAATTTTATACCATACAGGGTTATAACTTCAGGATTCAAGACCAGGTTATAGATCACTACTCTGCTGTATTGAATTGAGGTATTTTGTCCCTTTCTTTTTTTATTTTTTGGCTTTTGATGCATCCCTATATAACCTACCTCTTAATGTAACCTATCTTTTGGAATGAGTCGCATGAAAAAACCATATTGATTGGTTTGTTTATTAAGCCTTTGGCTGATAACTACATGTTGATCAGGATCGGGAATCTGACTCTTTTTGCAAGTGACATTCTCAAGATGGGGCAATATTAACTATTTACTGAATCAGCTGATGTTCTTTTCTGTACATTTTTGCTTCTCTAGCTTATCTTCCTTATGTGTTTTTTGTGGGTTTTGTTGCAGTGCTGCCGTAATAATTGCGTACCTAATGAGAACAGAACATAAATCTATGGAAGGTTTGGAGACTAATTTCTGTTCTTATATTTGTTGTCAAATGTAGACTATTGTCGAATCTATGTGGACAGACTGCAGCGACTACAGTCACACAGTCACACTTGCTAACAATGGTGAAATCTTAGAACTGTTATGCTAGTTTCTCTTTACTAATTGGTGTATGTGGTGTTTACATTTACAGATGCACTTGAGTCCTTGCGTGAAATCTGTGAGTCTGTCAGCCCAAATGATGGTTTCCTGGATCAGGTAGGTTAATTTTGGGTGCTGGTGTGCTCATGTGAAAAATAGTGTTATAAAAAAACCCTTGACTAAATTAATGTCTAATTCTTGCAGTTAAGTTTATTTGAAGAAATGGGTTTCAAAGTAGATACTGAAAACCCCATCTACAAGCGCTTCCGCTTAAAAGTATTAGGTGGGTTCTTAACTGTGGATTAATGTGCATTCTTTATATTCCAGAAGACCTATCTGTAACCAAGGATGCAATTTTTGTTTATCATGAATTGCATTATGATTCTATTCTCTTTTGTGCTGGGTCAAGTTCGGGCTAGACATCAGGTCCTTCTATGGTTGGTCTTAGGAGTCTTGTTAAGGAAAAGATTAGCAGTTAATTCTTTCATTATGAAAGCTGATGTGTGGGCAGGACTTTTTATCATGACTTTGTCTAAGGCTCCCAGTTGGGACAAAATCGATGATCAATTATTCTTCTACAACTGTCTGTTTGCTGGACTTGCAAGCATCAGCCATATGGATGATGAAGTCCAGATCGATCAGGAGGCCCTCCTGGTTACTTGCTCCAATAGAGAAGGTTACCAGATAAGGGAAGGCTCTAAGATTCTTGATTTAGTCATTTTTGGACCCCATTTTGGCTTTTGGCTGAAAGGAGACATAATCATTCAGTTGGATATACAGGAAGATGGAAAGATGTTATTACCTTTCTGGGGAGTCCTTTAAAACAAAACAGTGACTAGTTGCTATGGTACAGCTAAAGATTATCCAAACAGTTTAGATTTGACCAGATAATTGGGCTCTTGGATTAAGCATGCACACAGCTGAGGGAATGTATTTCTTTTCTTATTAGATTCCTTGTTTACTGTTCTTTTAAGTGAAAGGACTAACGGTCTTCAACTATTAATAGTGCTTATGTCTTGAGTTGACTAGAAGATATGAATCTACTGCTGAAGTTATGAATCTCTTCTCAGGCTGGTTGGCCTGATATTTCTTTCTCTCTAAATATCTGTCTCCTGTACCAGTTCCTCTTTCACCTACCTATCAACCTTGCTTTGTTTCACATCACACAAAGAGTTCCGTCACTTCACTTATTACAAGTGTTTGTTTTCAGGTCATTCATATAAACAGGGGGAGAAAATAGACAGTTCCATATTTGGTGCTGATCCTGGTTTGCCACTAGAGTCCAACTCTTCTGAGGAAGTCCGCAAGGGAAATCAACATACTACAGCTTACCGCTGCAAGAAATGCAGGAGAATTGTTGTATCGCAAGAGAATGTCGTTAGCCATGTGCCTGGTGAGAATGAGACGTTCTTTGATTGGCAAAAGCGAAAAATTGGTAATTGGTCTAATAGGTTTCAGGAGCAAGAATGTTCTTCCTTCTTTGTTGAACCCTTGAAGTGGATGGCTTCAGGTAATTCATTTGCTTCTTTGGAATTGCATTGTTCAGAGTTTTGCACTTAAGAATATTCAAGATCTTAATCGGCTATATCACATTGATATTTGTCAGCAGACAAACTACAATAAGGTTGAGTGCTATATAGTTGCTTGCACTTGGATCTTGTTGGAATGACTGCTTTTTTGAGTTTACCCAAGTCTCTATTTTTTTTTTTCTTTCCCCCTAAACCTCCAATATACTGGCAAATTAAACTTCTCCATGGATCTTATCATGTTGCAGTTGAAGATGGTGCGCTGGAAGGAAAACTCTCATGCATCAAATGTGATGCACGCCTTGGATACTTCAACTGGTCAGGCATTCAATGCAGCTGCGGCAGCTGGATCACTCCTGCCTTTCAGATTCACAAGAGCAAAGTTGATATTAGCATGGTGTAGCACATACCGGGAGTATCCAAGCAAATTTAAGCCATTCTCCTAGGTGTACCTATGCATATACGGGAAGAGCCTTGCTATCTAAAAGCCGAACGAGGCATACTCATCATGTTTGGAGTATATTACAGTCACTGGTCCTCGATTAACTGTGTTAGGTGGCTGTTTTGCTCGATTTGGTTTAAGCGGCAATTCCCCTGTTTGTTCCTGTAGTGACTGAACCGCACAATCGTTTTGCGGCTTGCAGTTTGCGTTCATGAGAGTTGGTTTTTGTTGATATGTTCAAAGAGTCCAGAACCTATGCCTGAGTTCAAGATTGTGCCTTTGTTTCTCACTGTATATTGGAGTCTATACAAATTAAGATTTGTATACATTTGTTCTTTTGGTGTTGGTAGTATTTTTCTCTAAACAATGTGCAGTACAACAGAGGATCTAAACTCGATCCCAATTTGTTGGACTTACCAAGGACTGTTGTCATCCTAGCTTACTCTCAGGGTTCAGCATCATTATCTTTCTTCCATGTTTGATTGCCACAATAGCCAGCTCTCCCACAACTGTGAAATCTAAAGGTGGAATCTACTTCAAAGACTGGGAATACAAAGAAATGCTGCTAAATTACTCATAGGAACGGCAGATTCAGCTTCCCCAGCTGAAAACCTTACAAAATGCCACAAAAGTTGAATGCTTGGGAGACGGCATTACGACTCTCTAACATCTTGTACTGAACCTTCTCTCTCAAGGGATTTCTCCAGTGGTTTCTGCTCCTCAGGATTGGATTCTGCAAGGCAGATCGTCTCGCGGTTGAGCCGCTTCTTGCCATGGATCGGAAAGCCGAAGAGCTTGACACCGCTGTCTGGCTCGGCGGTCGCCGGAAGAGGCTGGTTCTGATCGCAGGGCGGCAGCTCCACCAACCTGGCATGCCTTGGTTCAGGCGCGACTGGGGGGGCGACATGGTGTTGGATGAAGTAGATGATGTCGTTGTAGAGCTTCTTCATGCGGGTGAGTTCTGATAAGAGCAGAGAGTTCTTCTTCCTCAGCCTCTGGTTGTCCTCCGAAAGAGCCGAGAGGAAGTCGACGTCGCCACCCGGCACTGCCGAAGGTGGCTCAATCCAGGCGTGTTGGGGGTGGCAGTGGAAGAACTGAGGGACTTGAGAGGTCTTCCTTCTGTGTATCTCAGACAACAAATGCTTCTCTCCTCTCCTGAAGTACTCATTGGCAAACTCCCACCTATCCGCCGCGATCTTTCTGAAACCCTGCAGCAAATTAGAAGACCAAGCATGCGTCTAAGAAGAAAGGGATCTAGAGATCACCAAGTACCGCAACCCAGCACAGAGAAGAGGGAAAGGAAGCATCGAGGACGAAGAAGACGAGCATGCAGAGCTATGCATTGGAACCATACGTAAGTGTTGAGCTGTCTCACGAAGCTGGAGAAGTTGCTGTGCTTGAAATAGTTGGGCAGCAGATCCCTGGCGAACTCCGGTGGCCTCCATACCACGAAGGTGCCTTCGTCGCCACCCCAGGAGACGATTGGATCGGTGCAGGGATCGTCAACCAGCTGGTAAGTCTTGGTCAGGAAAGGCGCCGGCACTGGCTTTGCTGAATCCATTGAGACCACCATGTCTCCGCTGCTCTCCATTAAGAAAGCCTCACAGACAAACAACACCAACCTCTATCTCTCTCTCTCTCTCTCTCTCTCATGATTAAATATGCATCAGGTTTCTGTGTTTTTGTGTCCACAGGAATGTGTATTCTTCATTCAAATCTGGTGATACACAAGTATTCAGTTCCATCTTCTTTTATGAGCATCAGCTGGAACTTCTCTGGTATTACTCTTTTCCTATCACTGGGTATTACATTGTCCAATCAATAATTAACATGGCACTGTTCCATGGGAAATTGTGGCCTCTTTTAAAAGGTTTCTTCCCATGTAGCATAACCAGCTAAAGACATTTTTCTATTCTCTCTCTCTCTCTCTCTCTCTCTCTAGCTCTGCAATGCATACCAGTTTGTGACATCTCTCTCTCTAGCTCTGCAATGCATACCAGTTTGTGACATTCCTGCCCTTACTCTGACCCTATTTGCTAGCTACTACTTCTGCTGCTGAAGTTTGATTGATCTGATGACACCAATAGACCAAACTGCTTCTAGGCTTTGCAATGCAGTATATGCTGTTCTTCATTCCGTTGTACTCTCTCACTCTCTCTACTCTCTAATCTTCTGCAGTATCAAAGCAGGCCCGTGAGTTCAGATAGCACATGTAAAGGTGGCAAGCGGATGGAATAATAATGTAACTATGTATCCTCTGCAACATTGCTCATTTGGTGCAGCATCTTTTTCTACTTGCCTTTTTCTGTCATTTACATGAACGTGGGACTCGATGCAGCTCCTCCCAAACATATTATAAGCTTCAGAAATCAAAAGCAGACATTCCTAACCCTTTTCATTGATGATGAAGCTTGGGATCTGGGAGGCCATCACTGTAGACAACACATACATCTCTCCGGTGCATGCATCATCACTTCACCTCGCCGAGCTTTTATGTGGCGAAAGATGCGTCGGTGATGGTAGATGGAGAGCAGGGTATAAAAGGGAGAAAGAGAAGGATGTGCGAAGAAGGAACTGTTGCATACTGAGAACTGTTCTAAGAACTTGAAAATAATGGAAGATTCTATTCGGCATATGGCAACTGCAGCGCCTCACATGATCTTTCTCCATCCACATGTGACCCGCTGCTTGGGAGCCAGAGACTGCGTTTGACCATCCCAAAGAACTTCATAGTGTTTGACAGAGATTGCAGAGCTCAATGCCTTGTCTCATTTAGGCCCACAGCCTCTCTGCACCCTGCACAAATCTAAATGCATTCATGTGACCGAGGATAAGACAAAGATCACGCTAAAATGTTCATGTGACGAAGAAGTTGGATTTTGTGGAGAACAGTCGGGATAGCTCCGAAAGAGATCAAGCCATGGAAGGAAGGAGGCCATTAGACCAATTTGTCAGATCATAAAGGATCTTAGCCGCCTGAATCACCTTTAAGCCTGTGTGTGTGTGTGTGTGATGGTTGTGAAGGATTAATCCCAGATTTGAGTACACTTTTAGACATAAAACGGATGTTGATTGCTGCTTGTTCTGTTTTCTTATTCGTTTACAGTGCACCAACAAAAAGTAGCTGATTCGGCCCGCAGTTCATGGTGTGCCTGCTGATGAGCTTGATTTGAGCATGAAGGAAGTGCACAGACAAGTGCGAGGGAGGGAAGCTCATTTGATGCAAGAGGAGCGGCATGAAGGAAGGCTCTGCTTAGCTAAAGCAGAAAGCTCGTTTCTTTTACCTTACAGGAGCATTTTTGATACTGCAAAAAGGAGGAAAGACCATGGAAAGATGGGATGTTGGTAGACAAAGGAAGCTTTGCAGACAGCATATCATTCTTTGGTCACAGAACTAACCAGTGAGTGGAATCAGTAGGCCAGAGCATTAAGTGGCATCTGATTAAAGTGTGTGCACATAAAGGTGATGTAAAGAGGAATTACCCATCCCCTTCTGCTACCCCACACTCTCTCTCTCTCTCTCTCCCTCTCCCTCTCTATTTCTGACATAGCACACAAGCACATAAAGATGCTCAAAATCACAGACACAGTCTTGTACATGCAAAATATATTGCTTCCACACTGTGGAGAGTAAAATCAATGAGAAATTTCTTCATGATACAACAGAGCCCCTGTCGGAATTCTCAAGGGATCTGTGTGCAGTTTGGAGAAAGTAAAACCGATAGTTTTATTCTAGTCCATTGGCTTTATTTTTCTTGAAGGAATTTGATGAAAGCAATGAATGTCTTACAGGGTGAAGATGATCCTAGTTTTCATGATCCATCATGAAGGCTGCTGCCAAAGCTAGAGCTGGAGCTTGTTCAGCAAGTTAGAACCAATACTAGAAGATCAATCTTAAACATAAACAGGTGATGATATGTTTGTTGATGATAACATATAATGGCTGTGTTGTGAGTCCTCATATGTTCTTTCTTTTATCATTTTGGAACACTGCTTTGCATAAAAATTAAAATGGAATTTGAGATGTCTTGATTTTGGAATTGGGGTGTTAAAGTCATTTTATAAGAGTTGTGTAATATTTGTCAATTTAATAACATTTTTTTTGTTGGTTCATGCAAAGACTGAAACCTCAAATGTGCAATCAACATAATGCTATGTACCATTTGAGCTAATATACCTTAGTTGTACACTCTTCAATCATTAGAACTTTTTGGTTTGCTATGATCATTTTATATAGTATATCAAGTACTTCATAACTCACTGTGCTTCTCAATGTTGATATGGAAGATGTTTAACTATGCATTAATTATATTAGGATGTTTAACTATGCATAAATGGTACCATCATCAACCACATCTTTTCCCCCCATTTCCTCTTACTTCTTTGTTGCTTCCTTTCCAACTTAATCTTCTTCGGAAACCATTGGGGTTGAGTACTCTTATGGCCACCTGCAGCTCCCCATGCGTGAAAGCAAAGATGAGGGCAACAAAACCTTTAAAGCAAAACCTATTCAGGCTCATACGCAAGTCTTCCATCCAAATACAACAACAGTTGTTCTCTCCCATGGATTCCTTGATCGATTTGTGGAGTGCTTTCCAAGCTCATATTGATTCATGAACAATTGGATGTAATTAACTCGGTGCAAATTGGCACTCATATCCTTTGTCCTCTATATAAAGCCCTGCACACTATGGCTTGAGCACGCTAATGTGAGTAGCATCATCATCTTCTTCCTGTGAGCACATCGAGGAAGCGAAATGGAAGCGAGCAAGAAGCGGTTGGCCACCTTGGTCGGGTGCAACTACGCCCACACCCGCCATGAGCTCAGCGGTTGCATCAACGACGTCCACGCCATGCGCGACGTCCTCGTCTCCCGCTTCGGCTTCGCCCCGGACGACGTCGTTCTCCTCACCGACGCCCCTGGCTCCGCCGTCCTCCCCACCGGCGCCAACATCCGAGGGGCACTCGCCGCCATGATCGGCCGGGCCGAGCCCGGCGACGTCCTCTTCTTCCATTACAGCGGCCACGGCACACTGATCCCGCCTGTCAGGCCGCACCATGGCTGGCACAAGCCCGATGAGGCCATCGTCCCCTGTGACTTCAATCTCATCACCGGTAAGCTCTGTTTTGATCTCTGCAACGTGGCCGCCGCATTGCATGATTTGGAGCTGCACGTATGTAGACGTGGACTTCCGGCAACTGGTCGACCGCGTGCCGCGGGGGGCGAGCTTGACCATCGTCTCCGACTCGTGCCACAGCGGCGGCCTCATTGACAAGGAGAAGGAGCAGATAGGCCCATCCACCATCGCCGCCGGCAGCAGCGCAGCAGTACGGAAGGCGAGAGCCATGCCGTTCGAGTCAGTTCTGAGCCACCTGGCCTCCCTCTCGGGCATCGACTCCCTTCACGTCGGCGACCACCTGGTGGAGCTGTTTGGGGCAGAGGCGAGCGCGAGGTTCTCTAACGGCGGCAAGCACCCGATGCCGGTTCCGCTAGGCCACGACGACGGGATCCTCCTCAGCGGGTGCCAGGCGAACGAGACGTCGGCGGACATGAGCCCGTTCGAGGCGGGAGGGAAGGCGTACGGGGCGTTCACCAACGCCGTGCAGGTGGTGCTGTCCGAGAAGGAAGGGGCGGTGAGCAACAAGGAACTGGTGATGGGTGTGCGGAAGGTTCTCCGTGAGCAATGCTTGTCGCAACACCCTTGCCTTTACTGCAGCGACGAGAATGCCGACGCTCCATTCTTGTGGCCGCCGCCGCACCACCAGCAGCTACGTGCTTGCATGTAGTGTGGTCGATAAGCCACTGCAAGTAAATAAGGACACACTTAAAATTATATATATATATATATATATATATATATATATATATAAATATAAGTTGGCAATATAAGGCAAGAAAAATTATATATACATATATGTGAAATTTGTTATTTGGTATCTCAAATATAGTTATATATTAATGATAAATTTCCACTCCTTAGGAGAGCTGACATCACCCCATTTGGTTTCCGAGGGTGACTCACTCCTGCGGGATGACACAGGCGTGTAGGTCAATGGTGGTCGCATCGTGGACGCTGTCGCACGTACACGCTTTCGGCACCAACTCGAGATGAACTGGGCCGTGTTTTCTCCGAGGTGGAACCCAGAGGAGCGCTTGCCCATAGGCGCCTGTGGTGTCAGAAGCACGCCTGCGTAGCTTTACGTAGTGGGGCGCGCCCATTAAAAGAATTATTCCGGATTCCCGTTTCCTCTCCGTTCCCGGCTATTCGAGTGCGTTCCGGAAGTCAAAATAACGCGAACCGCCCGCGGTAGGCGAGCCGCCGAGACCGCTGGGACCCACGATTAGTTGCATTTCCAAGTCCGGCATCCGAGACGAGTAGGTTATATGTTTGGTATATATACACCCATAAGAACAACAGAGATCAAATCATAATAATAATTAATTAATAAAACATTGAAAAGTACGATCAAACGGCGGAAGACGAACGACGACGACGGAGGAAGAAGAGACTGGTCGACAGAGAGGAGGAGGGGAAGAAGAAAGAGGTTTTCTGAGAAGAATAGAAGGAGCGAAGTGGAACTCCAAGAACTACAACAGCTACTGCTGCCGCTTTGGTCACGACAACTAGGACGACCGATTCCCTTCTTCATCTCCTCCTCTCTGCCGCGACGCAAGCCCTATGCCCAACTCCTCCCCTCAAACGGAAGGTTAGCGCTCGATTCGTCTCTACGATGGAATTTGTGATGTCGCCGTTTTCTTTTATTGCTCGGTGGTCGGAATTTGGGTAATTGTAGATGGGGAATCGGGGTTCGGATGGATTTTGAAGGTTCTAATTGCTGGTGATCGCGACGCGATCGGGAAGGCAGGGTTTGGGTTTTTGCTAACTTCACTCTTTTGTCTTACTGCATCGTTGAGACCTTTGTCTTTGTGGGATCACCTTAATTAATGGGTAGCACAAACATGATCCGGCCGTTATTATGATATGCCAGTATGTGTAGGTGCTGCTGCTTCCACAACCTGAGGCTTAAAGAACCTATCAGACAATTCGGTTTTGAAATTTTTATGGGTATTCAAACGTGTTCTTCTTAATGGACGTTCATAATAGAAGATCTAGCATGTGATGTTAGCAAGAAAACTATCTTAATTTTTCCCCATACAATGATAGTCATAAGTAGATTATGAATTTACGAGCACCTATCTGCTAACATTAGTGAAACAATATCCTCTTTTTCACCTCTGTCTATCCTGAGGTGGTGTTGTACCCTGATTTACCTGATATTCTGTTAAGACACTATGCTTTTTTTCTAGTTAACTAAATCAGTAGCAAATAAGGATTTTTCTTCAAATAATTACTGCTGCATTTGATTCCATTAGCTATAAGAAGGCACTCTTGTAATGCTAAGGTTCTGGGGAAACCAAGGGGATGAAAGACCATCAATGATGTAGGACAACCATAAAGGGATGCTTAATATGAAGAGAAAAATGGTTAGGTGGGTAATAAGAAAAAGCGCTAAAACAGGGAGAGAAGGAGAGAGAAACCCGATTTGCAGAATAATTAATTTAAGTAATAAAGAACAAAGCAGAAGTTCAATCTCGTACCGAGATCATCAAGGAAGAGCGATGCAAGATGGTTGAGGATGAGACAGGAGAGGAATGTAGGGGTTAATCTTGGACTCGCCCAAGTTCTCCAACTTGATCGGGGGGAAGTTGTGGCCTCACACCACTTATACAATTTGTGAAAAAACAAAACTAATTATTCATTCCAATACTAATGATCCCATTACAATACTTTGGCCTCTTTATATAGGCCATAAATATAGGAAGAAAATAAAGTTACAAATAAAGAAAAAAATAAAAATCATATCAAGATGATTCAGTACATTGTATCAGGTCATCTTTTGCGAAGATAGGATTCTGAAATATTCTCGTAAAACAATCTTCCTTCTTTGTGGATGATGTTCTTTCTTTTTTTTGCAAGATGATGATTCTATAGAAATATCTTCCTTCTTTGTGCATGATGCTCTTTCTTTTTTGCAAGATGATAATTCTTGCAATGCTTTCTCTTATTTATTTTCTCCTTCTACTTTATTGTTAATCTAAAAAATAAGAAGCTAATTGTGCAGGATGTTGCCATGTGGCAACTCTAAAACGTCAATTGAACCCGAACCTGAGTTCACTATCAATCCAATGTGATTTGATTCGGCCCTTTTTCTTTCCACTACTTTGAAATGTAGTTTGATTTCCATCAACTCTCCCCGGCTTGAAAGCATTCATCTCCAATAAAGTGATGAGGCAATACTGATTGTAGAGTTCAGGGTTGAGTTGTTGGAGTACTTCTTTTGTGATTCATGTGCAATTTGAATCTGATCATCCTTTCTAATTGACATGGAATCTTTGATTATCTGATATCCCTCGTTACAAGTGGAGACTTGTTGTTCATCTAGAATATCCTTTATATCCTCTTTTCTCCTCTTATAAGTGGGTATAGGTGGGGAAGGCATTATAGATTGTGGATGCGATAAGGTAGAAGGTTGGGTACTTGGGAAGTGAGGTGGAGTCTTATCTTGTGGTTCCTTGTAGGGTGTCATATCTTCAATATTGATAACTCGGGTAATTCCAAGATATGGTGGAAGGTCAAGGTCATAGGCACCAGAGTTGATTTTTCATATGATTTTGTAAGGACCAGAGTATTAGGCATGAAGCTTTTTCAAGGTTCCTCGCGGGTATCTTTTGGGTCGAACTCTCGTTATAGTACCATACAATTGCCCTTGTGAGTTTATAGTACCATACAGTCGCGGGTATCTTATTGATTTCCATCACATGTGGTCTCAACTATCGCACCTACTCTTGCCCTTGTGAGTTTATAGTACCATACAGTTGGATAACTCATCCAAATATTTTTCTTTATATTAAAAGATATAAAATAACACCATGATGCCATTCCTAAGCGGGGATGAAAAGCATGAAGGATTAGTTTAAGTTTTTGTGATAACATAAAACTATATTAGATCTCATAAATATGGATATGATAACAAAATATACATATAGCCAATCCCAACTAGTTGGACTGTTGTTGTTGTATTAAAAAATATAAATTAGGATATCTTTAAAGAGTTCCAAAATTATTATTTACAACCTATGTTTACATTCTATACCATCCTAATTAAGATGGATGCCAAATACCTAGTCTCTAATGGTCTTTTACTTGGCTCTTCATATAGAGATATCTCTTCGTCTCAATTTCAGATGAAAAAAATGGTTAATGTTTTATTTATACACCAATCTATTAAACATGGACAGCAAAGTTAAAACATCTATTCTTATTCTAGTAGGCCTTTGATGTCCTTGACACTTGTTCAAACTCCTTAAAGTTCATAGTGTAGGACCAATCTTTACTAATGTGCTTGAGATAGATTTGGATATTCTTTTATCTACTACATTTAAGAATGACTTATTGCCATTGTACTACGAGCCATTTTTCCTTAATTGCTGGAACACTATTTTTGCATTTACACTTTTAAGGTTCTGCATTTTTTAATGACTCCTAATTGCTAAGTTGGTCGCCATACCATAATTCAGTTGGTTCTGGTCCAAAATGGTCTAGTTGGTCATCACAAGATCAATCACGAGGTTCAGTATATTCCAGTTGTAAGAATTTTCTTCTGGTGTTAGTGGATAGTGAGATCTTGACAGCAGACCTTGAAAATTGGATTTCAGGAATATCAGATGATTCAGAATTTAGAAAGCCAAACCTTGATGTTTCTTTTGAACTTACAGAACTTCAGAATATTGATTATGCAATGGAAGGTGTTCCTTTTCAGCAGTTGATATGGATGCCTAATGCTCTTTATGCATCAACACCTGTTTCTTTTGAAGCAACTGCTCATCTTGCTATTGAAGATTTTCTACACACTAGTGTGAAGGGATTATAGGAGAACTTTTGGGGTCATGATGAACCTGTGCCTTTTTCGGCAGCCTCTATACGTAGCGCAAGTTCAAAATTTTATTCTGCTGAAAAGGCTATTTCAAGAGGCAATTTGAAGGCATTTTTGCAACTGCCATTTTGCTGAGAAATAGTAAGGCACTTCCATGGGAAATGGGACCAGATTATTGAATTAGCTTTGCTGAGGTCCGATGTTGGAATTTCAGTGCAAAATGATCACCAGTCTGCCATTTTGTTAGCCAGAAGCCTCAGCAAATCAGCAACTGTTCTCTGTAATTCCAACTTTGTATTTGTGCTTCTTGTTGATTCACAATATGGTGCAGTAGTAAACATTGAAGGTGATATTAATAAGTTAGTTGCACAATATCCACGAGTATGCAGCCAAATGGGGAAAAAAACATGCCAAAGTCCTACTATTGATCGGATCTGGAACAAGCTTGGGGATGCCAACTGGGGTGATATTGGAACTCTACATGTTCTTCTCGCAACCTTCCATTTGCATGGTTTAGTTTCATGGAATGCCAAAATTTCTACTTCAGGATTTGTCTGCAGGACATAGTTCCGGTCTTGAGAATCGGAGAACTGCAAGACAACTAGTAGATACAGATTAGGATATCTCATCACCTACTGATTTCGGCAATCAGATGTTTGAGTTTTCACCTCCAGTTGAAACTGACTGTTTGATTTAGAAACCAGGGTTCCCGATTTTTCTGAAGGACCGTCACCTGGTTTCTGCCATTTTCCAAATCTTCTTCTGTGTCGCTCATCACATGTTTCTCACTGAAGCTTATGGAGAGATTTGTACGATAAGATTCTTCTGATTAAAGAAGGCTGGTTTGTGCCATCTTTCTCTTAATTCAGATGATTCATCCTCTTCGATAAAAGGACCAGATCTTACACTTGAATTCTTCTGTATGATTCCAATGATACCCAACTTAAACCCAAGCCACCAATAACATCATTCTGCAATGGCTGGCCTATGTGATCTATGGTGGTTCTCAACCAACTCCTGGTTTGTTCTTTTTCTTCTTTACCTCTCAAGTGTGCTATTTTCCTCTTATTTACTTTGTTTTCACTAAATCATTGTGCTTGAGAAATTATGCTCATTCCTCCATCCGAAGGACATCACAAAGAATTGTAAATGCCCATCGTGCTTAATTTTAACCAATAGTTACAGTATTTACTTGGATTATGGTGATCAAATCTTCCATTTACTCTTGTTATTATTGCCAGTCTGGTTTTGCCATCAGTTTCGTTCATTTTCCCTTTTCAATTCTATTTTTCATTTCTCTAAATACTTGGAACGGATTCATTCTGATTGTCGATGCAATTATTTAGAATTTAGATTATGATTTTATGAAACTATGTTTATATGCATTTAAATCGCAATGCATGTCACTAAACTGAGAAAATTAGATCTGTTACCACAAATCTTCATTTTCATGTGACATGCTTAAATCATTTAAAACTTCATTGTTCGTCCACCGAAAAGAAAAAGCAGAAATTAGCTATACTCAATCATTCGGGTTGGATATACCTACGATTCTAATCCGAATTCGTGACGGTCGATATCCAGATCTATGCACATTATGGTGTGTAGATCCACGATCCATACTCGATCCGATAATGTTAACGAATCTGACCGATATGGGAAATTACGGATCGGGTTTCGGGTTACGGACCCATTAACACCCTCCCTTGAGGCGTAAGCAACCTATCGTTCCCAACGCCGCTTTATCATAGAACCAAGACCCTTCGCCGTTTCTCGCTCGGTCTCTCTGCCGACGCGATTCGATCCGATTCGGGCCGAAGACCTAACCACCGAAGGAAGAAGCGAAGCACGATGAGCAGCATCGGCACGGGCTACGATCTCTCCGTCACCACCTTCTCACCTGACGGGAGAGTCTTCCAGATCGAGTACGCCGCCAAAGCCGTCGACAACAGCGGGTACCTTTATTTGAGAGCGATGATCTCTATTTCTTGGATCGTTTTCGGTACCTGCTTGAACTAAAGCCTGGGTTCTATTTCGGGCCCTGCTTTTCTTTGGGCATTGCAGAACTGTTATCGGGATCAAATGCAAAGATGGGATCGTGATGGTATGAGCTTTGAGAACTGGGTTTCGCGTCCTTCTTTTTTTTTTTGTTTTTGTGTTGGTAGTTGAGGGTTCCTGTTGGGTGGTAATTAGGGAGTGGAGAAGTTGATCTCGTCGAAGATGATGTTAGCAGGATCTAACCGGAGGATCCATGCTGTTCACCGTCATTCTGGCATGGTAAGCATACATTCATTGATAAATTATGGTTATTATAGTGTGGATATCTCAGTCTATTTTTCCTTTTTTGGGTTCAAATTTGTTCTTTGTTTTTGCTGTGTCTTTAGGTAGCTATAGTTTTACTAGTACGAGTAATGTGTTTTTCTAGCATCGCAGTAGTTACATTAGATTGGTATGGCTAGGACAGTTGGATCGTTTATAAGCCATGGGATTTAGATGGGAATATTGTAGTTGAACTGTGTGGGTCATGTAACTCCATGGGTAAATGAAGGGAATAGTTTTCTTTATTGTGTAATATTGGACTGCAATTTTCCAAATTAAATTAAGCATCATTTTGCGTGAGAAAGATACTATTTCTTGCTAATTTGTGAAACTAAATCTCCTATAGGTAGTTTTACAAAATAGTCTGTTCAAATGAGGAGAAACTGTTATAACACATGACATGTTGGAGGCACATTCTTGGTGGCCCTTGCGAAGTACTTGCTCACATAAGTCAGGGAAACAAGGATACTTGTACAGTTTTACTGATGTCTAATGTCACCAATTTACATCCATGACCGCCCCTCTATTTGTAATATGAGCTCTGATATGTGCAGCTTTGTTTATAAATAATTTGATGTGTAAAACACCATATTCATATTGCCATCAGAACGCCTTATCAGGCAAAACATGATTTTAAAATTTTATTGCACTGTTTTTAAAGACACCTTTTTTTTATTGATCTTAAAATATTGTATCTCGTGGGGAAGCCCTTTGATCTGAAAAATAAAAGCGATGCAAAGTTTGCATCACATTTTCTACTGGTTGCAAGAAATTTGTCATAGTAGGAGACACATTTTTGTGTATAGATTCTAATATAGTACTGAATATTGGGTCAAAGTTTCTCTATTTGCTCTTGGATTCCAAATATGTGAGAGTATGTGCCTATATATTGATGTTTCTACAAAGTACTGATGAAACAAAAGCAAACAAAAAAAAAGGCATGCCCGATGTTTGAGGCTCTCACCAATGCGGTGAGTGTTTATGTATGTAGTCTTATTTCTAAATATTCTGAATATAAAGGTCATTTCCGTAGATGACATAGAAGTGAACATTATAAAATTAAATGAAGTAACTTGTCTATTTATTGAGTTTTAAAGAAACTCATCATAAATATGGCCAACTTATTCCCAGTAATGATGGAAATTTCATATTATCCTTACATATTGAAAAAGTTAAATATATATGATATCCCTCAAAATACATTCCTATTATGGTGTGAACGAATTTAATAGTTTGTGTCTTTCTAGTGTGAAATGCTATGGGTAATAGATATTTTAAACAAATTGCATGTTGTATCCAGATCAAGTATGCCTCCAGTATGGTACTTGTTAGAGAGAAGCATCCAATTCTATATACTAAAAGAATTGGATACTTAGGGATACTTCATGGATGTTTCTTAGGAGAACTTTGTTTTACTCGAATATTTTCTTAATTTTAGATATGGATAAATGATTAGATAGGTTGTTTATGTATTTTTGTATGAAGGGCCAATTATTAATTAAACTAGTAATATGAACTTACATTATGTGTCATAAGTTATTGTTATTTTTCTCCACATTTTTGGTTTTCTATGTTACTGAAAAATAATATTATTCATGATTAATAGGTTATGATTGCACGTTAGTTATTATTTATCATGGATCGTCGAATGTAATTACCTATTTTAACACTATCAATAATTGTCATATTTTTCATATACAGTAAACATATATAAAATATTTACTGGTCATATATACTTATATGGTATTGGTATTCTATCATATTGGCATCCCCTTTAGTATCCATGCTTCATAGGGAATATAATTTCTATTTTCGGTTTCCAATGTGTAAATTTGAAAGTAAGTTCTTTATAGGGTTATCTGTAGAATTTTTTCTAATTATTATGTTTATTTAATCTACACCATTTGCTAACAAATATAACTTATGAAATTTCTGTCTTTGTATATGGTGATATTCATCGTGAAATTTCGTTTCTTAATTCAAAGTCTTATGAAATTTAGGCTGTAGCTGGATTAGCAGCTGATGGCAGACAAATTGTTGCACGAGCCAAGTCTGAAGCAACCAGTTACGAGAGGTCAGTAATATCTAACCTTGAAGATATGTGTAGTTATAAGCTTCTGCAAGCAATAATGTTTTGGATTCTCTTAAATGTGGTTGAAGCTGCCAGCTCTGTTTCTTGCCCTCCATTCCTTTCCTGAATGACCATCTGTGACTTGCTAATATGTGATTATATCATGTGTAGAGTATATGGTGATCCCATACCTGTCAAGGAACTTGCAGATCGTGTTGCCAGTTATGTTCATCTTTGTACGCTCTACTGGTGGCTCAGGTATTATTGCAGTGTCTGCATTGGTACTGCTTATTTAGGGGGGTAGATGTGTAAGTCGGAAATGCTTTGTCCCTTTTCTTGTTTCAATCAAACAAAAAGAATTATTTATTGTTGCAGGCCTTTCGGCTGTGGGATTATTCTTGGTGGTTATGACAGAGATGGACCTCAGCTATACACGATTGAACCCTCTGGTATATCATATGTGAGTTCTCAAAGTTGTACAAGCAAATTTATTAGAATAAGTGACAAAGTTCTTTTTTAGCAGCCTCATGTGAATCCTATTGTTTCCTATTACAAGTAGAATAATGGATGCTTCGGTGAAGTTTCTATGAGATGTAATTGTGGTTGTCTACTTTTGAGAATGTGCATGTATGTGTTCCCTGATTTTTAGCAGTACTGTTTAAAAGGTTGAGTGGCATGTTACTGTTGCTGCCATTTTCAAGTTTTCTCGAGTATCGAAAATTTATGCTTGTTGAATGTTGATCATTTAGAGGTACTTTGGTGCTGCAATTGGAAAGGGAAGACAGGCTGCCAAGACGTAAGTAAGACAAATGCATGTATATGTTTCATTGGTTTTCTGACTTGCAACTCATTTGACGAAGATCCTATCTTCATCAACTGAAACTGCAAAAACTTTCTCATGATTACTGTGGTCACTCAGCTTTCATTAACTGTCCTGCTTTTCTGCATTTTTCACTTGACATTTTTAGTTGTTACACAGGGAGATTGAGAAGCTGAAGCTGTCTGAAATGACCTGCAGGGAAGGAATTATTGAAGTTGCCAAGATGTAAGTTCTCCATTTTTTCTATTTTATTATTATATAAATTATCCTATTTATTTATGTTCTCCTTTGGTAGTAGAGATTTAGTTGTGGTAATGCTTATATTGGTAGTTAAAATTGGGCCTACCTGGGGGCATATCCAACTAATTGAGCATAATAAAACATCTCATTTCATGGGGTTTAAGTTTATAGTATATGTTGCATTGTATTGTCAAATTATATTTGTCCATAAATGTCTATGGTGTGTATTCATCCTTTACAAGTTTGCTTGCTCACTAGGTCATCATTCACTCGTTTAATTATTAATAGTCCATCTTGATTGGTACCTGATATTGTTGGATAACTATGCCATTAACCTAAATAGGCTTGAGCTACTATGTCAAAATGTTGAAGTCCAACTTCGTAGTGGTAAATTTATCTGCCTCCAAAAGACAACTCAATTATTCTCTCACATCCAATGTGGGATTTAATTAGGGTGCTATAGTCTTCTCCATTTTAGGGTTGAAGTTCTCGACAAGACCGAACATAATGATAGTATGGTTCATGTAAGGCTTTGCTTGATGATGTATCCATGGTAAAATGTGCCTCTAGCTCACCATTGCCAATGCTAAGACTGCTCTGATAACATTTGTTATAATCCAGTTTGATGGGATAATTGACTTTTGATAGGTCGAAACCATTGCCCCAATAAGCTTAAACACAAGTTAATGATAGTGGTAGTCTTGTCTAGCCCTATAACCAACTCGCTGCACTCTCAAATCCAGTGTGGAATTAAACTAGGGTTTCACAATTGAAGTATATGTTTGGACTGTGGAAAAAAGCACTTGTTTGGGCATTATTGTTCGCTGCACTATCCTGATTATAAGTTGCACTCTGATTATTGGTTGTACTTCATAGGATTTTGTTCTGTTTATTTGCTTGCATTTCTTAGGATCTTATTTTAAAGGTTACATATGGGAATGAAACTTTTGTTAGACATATAGAATATTTGAGATCATTAGGACTGTTTTTCAGTCTCTATGAGTATGTAGTGTTTCTAAGGAAAGATGGAAAACTTTTGAGTCCTTCCCATTAATCATTTTTGTTTTTCATATGCTTTGTTTCTAATTCAAAAGAGATCTTGCTAAATATTGTGGAAGATTTGAATACTCTTTTGGTTATTCAGCTGGCACATATAATGTTTTTGGTTTTTTTAACACCTTAGCCATCTCTGATGCTTCAGACTGTGAGGAGAAAGAAAAGTTCTATGATCACTGGATCTTTTTTTTTCCCCCAAAAAAAAAATCTATTACTTTAAAACTCTAAAACAATTTACACCATGCTCCTCAGAGCACAAAAATTTGCCTAATTCCTCAGGCCAATCATTCCTCCACCTATGGGAGGATTTAGGTGTCCGAGCAAAATGTGCCAACCGATTGGCACTTTGGTTCTCCTCAGGGAACACATGACAAAATTTATAGGCATTAAAGAGCTTCGTCAGATCCCAGATACATTTCACACAGTTTATCAGTTTCCAAGGAGGCTAGTCCTGCATATTCAGAATTTTGCAGCTTCATGTTTTAAAAGACAAGGGTTTCAAAGTCTTTTTTTTGTGTATTTGGTTTATTCATAAAAGTTCATCTTTGGGACTTTATAACTTGGCATTTGAAATATTTTTTCCTTGTGGCATGCAAGTTCATCTTTGGGACTTTTACAACTTGGCATTTGAAATTTTTTTTCCTTGTGGCATGCAGAATTTATGGAGTGCATGATGAGGCAAAGGACAAAGCATTCGAGTTAGAAATGAGCTGGGTCTGTGATGAATCAAACCGCCAACATCAGAAGGTTATTCTTGTTACTTGGACCACTCAATACAGCCGATAAACAGGAATATTTGTCATTCAATTTATGCTTTTTGGTATCATTAATTTTTCACAAAGTTTCTTAAATGTGAAGGTAAATACTCCTTTATTTCATTATTGGCTTAATAATCGAATCTAGCACAACTCCCTATTTCTTTTTTTTTTTACTACGTGGATTCCTAGGATTAGGTTATCAAGTGTTTGTTATAATAAGGGGGCCATATTTATGGTAAGAAATATGTTACATGGATCTTTCACTATCATTTATGTTAGGAACGAGTCGACACTAAGAAGTGGGGGGGTGGGGGGGTGTGTGAATTAGTGCAACGGTAAAAACGTTGGTTTAAGAAGATCTCTTTCGTACGATAAAACCGATTTCGGAAACTTGAAAGCGTATGCGAGTGTAAGCGTAGTAAAGGCAAAGTAAGGAGGTTTACAATAAGATAAATTGCACAAAAGAAAGGCAAACCAGATTTTTATAGTGGTTCGGTCGTCGTGACCTACATCCACTCCACCGATTCCTCTTTCGTCGAGGCCATCGGTATCCACTATCGATCTTCCTTCAATAGGCAAAGATCAACCTCCTTACACCCCTCTTCTTCTTTTTATAGGTTTAGGAGACAACATTTACAAGCACACACTCCTCTCTAAACAGAATTCTAAGTTTAAGCTAGAGGAGGGGATTTCTCAAGTGATTTCTACAGCGTTTTCTCACTTTTAAACTCTCTGTACTTGTATTAGTTAACTAGGGATAGAGGGGTATTTATAGGCTTCAAGTTGATTCAAACTTGGAGCCTAAAAAGGTCTTATCCCAGGTTTCCTGGGTACGGGCGGTACCACCGTCGTTACTGGGCGGTACTATCGTCGCTGGCCTGTCACTGGGCGGTACCACCGCCTGATAGGGGCGGTACCACCGTTGGCAGCATTCACTGTCGGCGGTACCACCGCCCAGAATTCCTGGGGTGTTGTTTCCCAAGCGGTGCCACCGTCAGCTAGGCTTTCAGCATCCTGGTTGGGCCTTGAATCTGGCCTAAACCAGCCTATCTTCGGGCCCAATTGGCCCCTAATAGAGTTAATGCGATTACCTCCCAAATAATACTCTAATTATGTGCTAACTACGATTCTTAAGATATATTCTAAGCAAAATAAGTTCGGTTTCTTCTAACGAGCTTCCGACGATCTCTCGGTAATGTTCCGGCGGACTCTCGGCAAGCTCCTGGACTTCACGACGATCTTCTTGGCGAGTTCCGACGAGCTTCTTTAGCAAGCTCTTGGACTTCTCGGTTGGTTCTGGCAGAACTTCCGACGAACGTTCGGACTTTCGACGAACTCTCGAACTCCCAACGAAATCGCGTTCTTGACTCCGGGACTTTATTTTGCTTTATGTCTTACTATCGTAGTTAATCTTGTACACATAAAAACATACTTCGATCTAGACAATTATTACTAAGCATGAATTATGTTGTCCGGCATCTCATTGGTCCTTCGACGCTTCGTCCGATTCCTCGACGCATCGTCCTCTCTTGCGGCCTATTGTCCAATTGGCCAGTTGACCTCTGCAACCGCGATATCCTTCGCGCAATATCCGCTATTCTTGGCCCGATGCCCGAATCCATGGCCCGAAGCCTCTCTCGATACGTCGGTCGATCCTCCGGCCTAACGTCCAATCTTCTGACATGTTTTCCTCTGTCCCAACATAATTCTTCCTACTTTAATTGTCTCTCCTTGATCGAAGCATCCTGCGTCACTCAAAACGCAGATCAAATCATAAATACTATCAATTGGTTTCATCATCAAAATCCGAGATTCAACAATTTATTTGTGTTGTCTAAAAAAACATGAATTATGGTACTACCAGCAAAGTTGATCCAGGTAATATCATTATAATAATTTCTTCAGTAACAATAATTCCCTATTGTAGATTGCATTTTCATTTCTATCTGATCCAAATTTCTTTCCTGACTCCAGGTTGGGTTTATTGGTCGGTTGCTATCATTTATATTCCGTAAAAAAAAAATCCTGAATTCTGGTATTTCAGTCTTTGTTTGACATTTCTTGTGTACAACCACAAATTCTCGATCAGGCCTTAGTCATGTTACATCAAGTGGGTGTCTTGAGGACCTAGGAACTGGTGTTTGGGTTATGAACATAGCTGCTCTGCATTTAGAAACCAGAAGACATAAGTTAAAAGTGTTAAGCCTAGCTAAGACTTGTATAAATGAGAATCCTGTGTACTGAACCATCTTCTTTTCATGTTATCTTAAACTAATATAATTCAGGGTTCCTTCTTTGTACTTGATCTTATAGTCGATTTCCTACTTTGTGAAAATCCTTGTTTGCATTTATTCAGAAAAATATTGAAAATCCAACTTGTGGTGTTCTTTGAACAATCCAATGGTATGGACACCAAATAGCCTGAGAAAATCTCCGATTGCAGTTCTAAAAAAAAAAGTTCTTATTTGCAGTTTCCGGTTCTTTTTTACTAGTAGACAACTTTTAAGCTGTCATATCCTTGCAGTTTCTTTTTCTTCCCCTCGTTATTATATTTTTTCCCATGATACTTTTATTACATGAGAAGTGCCACATGCAGCAGAATCGATTACAAATTTTAAGAGATTACTGTTATCTTCCCTTCTTTAATTGACACAAAAGATATTAGACATTGGTGAATCTTTATCATTTAACAAGTTGTACAAATTATTTTTCCTATCACAGGTTCCAGATGATCTCTTGGAGGCAGCCAAGGCAGCTGCAAAAGCTGCACTGGAGGAGATGGATGCAGATTAGGGACACTAAGAACATGCTTAATATCTACAGTTTGCACTCGGATGATCTGCCTCATCATATTTGTCAGACATTAGGGTTGATCAGGAATTGGTGACAAAAAAAATCTCAATTCCCTTCTGGATCATTTGGGCCGTGGCTGTTAAACTTTGCATGAATTTTATGTAACGTCACTTTAGAATTGTTGATTCTACTGTAGTTGGTCATTTTCTACGTAGTTCATCCTTGCCTCCACAAATGTAGATGTTCGGACACAAAAGCCCTTTGGTTGATTATTTCTTGATCCTCTGAAATATTTTAGGGAAAACACTTCATGCACAAAGGATCTGCTAAATATGAAACACTGTCTACAAATCATTCCCAAGACCAGCATTTTTCTTTGTAGCCGTCAGTTTGCTGACTGAGAAGCTTAAAGTGCTTGCAGAAAAGCTTTTAGAAGTTATTGTATTGTTGAAATCCAACAGGCTTTGGCAACCATGATCAAGTGAGGATGTATTGTGATCCAACAACAATCACTTCGATTTGTGGAACAACCAACTGTCTAATACTATTGAACTCAAAATGGCCTCAAAGTGATAGATGATAGGGGAGAGAGAGAGAGAAGTTGGAAGTGTGATAATTTGCTGATTGCATAATTGTCAAACATATCTGCATGATACATATCGAAAGAATAAATATAACTAACTAATGTTCCAACTGTTTGGGGTCAGCTGTATTAATATTTCTTGAGCTTTAATTATAATAATAATATTATTAGACAAAGTAGGAGCATTCAAATCTTTTTTATTGCTTTTCGTAAATATTTTCTTATATTATCTTATGTCTCCTTGCATCGTTAACACCATGGCCTTTAGCCCGGAATAATAATAATAATAATCTAAGTTGCTGGAAAAAAACTTTGTTTTTAGGGTTTAAATTGCTAATTTGATCATTGCTATTCCAATTGTCCCATCGGACGTGGAGCCTCATCAACACAAGCTACCGTTCCACGTCAGTTAAATGTGGTAGTAAAACTCTAGCGTGGGATTATGCTCCATCGCGGCGCAAAATGGCGGCAATTCTCCCTCAATCTCCCCTTGCCGTCCGATCTCTCCCTCCTCCTCCCAACCCCGTCGCCCAATTCCACAGCTTGGATCGGCTCTCTTGCCATCTGGGTCGGAAGAGTCTTCCCGGCGCCCGATTCTTCTGCCACTCCCTCATTCCCTTCTCTCCTGTTGGGTTCGGTCGTACGGGTTGGTTTTCGTCCGGATTTGGGCCAAAGGGTCTCGATTCCGTGCGCGGTATCAAGCCGCTTCGGACGATGGTTCTGATAGCTCCGTTGGCCGTGATGGTGGGTACGGTGGGCGGGGCGATGGGGGCTCCTACGATGGAGGTGGGCATGAGAACGATGATGGGAATTATAGGTTCTTCTTGTCATGGTAAGGAAGTTAGGGTTCTTTATGGTCTTTAAAAATCTTGTTTTGGAGCACTTTGATCTTGTTTAGATTGTTGCAACATTGCTTAGTCTCATCACGTGTTTATGTATTTTATTCAGCCTTCGGTTTCGAAATAATGCCCATGAAGAAGAAAACAAAAATGAGTAATTTTTTTTTTCTTGGAAATATCAAGTAATTTTGATGAATTCTCAATGTATTACATTAATCAGGACGCCTTTTAGTGGCAGACTCGGGAGGAAGCCAAATTCTTGTTGAATGGATAGGAAGGAGACTGTGGTGAGGATACAGCAATTTCCACTAACCTAGGCACATTGCGGATCATGGTCAGAATTGTAGAGTGGAGGATATTTAGCGATGCTTTTCCATTGTCAAATTCTCACCTTTGAATGGAGAAGCTCATATGTGAATTTCTTTTAGCTGGCCTTTTCTCTTCAATTTATCTTCCCTGTGTTCTTTTAGATGTTTCCGAACCACTAGGCCGACCTTTGGATGCATCTGAGATGTCTTAACCACACCACTGATAATGCGCTATTCACCACTGTGAACATGGTGATACTATCAGTCAAGATATTGGAAGTTTATCCTTGTTGGCTCATGGCTAAAACCCAATCAAAGTCTGCCAAGGAGAAATGTTCTAACTATATTTTGGTCAGTGAGTTGGCATGTAAGTCCTGACAGTTCTCTGATGAGTTCATGATCGAGTCTGTTCTTTGTTAGAAGATTTAATTTGAAGCTATATGAGTTGTAGTGTTAGATTCCTGAACCTTCTTTCACTAGATGGAGAAAATATTAACAAATTTCTATTACTTTGTTCAGGTACTTGATGGCACTTGATAAGCACCCAGTGATTACTAAAGCTTTGATATGCCAGGTTCCTTTTGTCATCTGTTGGTCACTCTGGTAGCTTCGACTTTCAACTATGTTTTTCTGGTTCAGATGTGCTAGACTTATAGATCTTGATGAAAATGTGGATGAGACACACTCTCAAGCACGATGCATTACTTTATTTTGTCTTTGTTTGGCCGACTTTTCACCAGAATTAGTGATGTTTCTTATAATACTTACATAGAGAACTTGAGAGGTAGGTCATCAACCATAACTTGAAACTTCATGAATTTTAAAAATATTGAACATGTTCTTAGACAAAGACATAATGACAGACATTGCAGCAAAATACTTTTGACATGTTTTCAGAATAATATTACTTTATTCAGACTCATATTGAGAAATCTTTGATCCAGAGCAATGTTTTTTATAAACAATATTTTTTCAAGCAATCGACTAAGTCCAAAAATGAAGGTTAAGGCTTTGTTTGGATTTGTCTTCAGGAACCAATCCTTAAGAACTGTTCTTGAGATTGTCTTCTGATAACAACTCTTGTTCATTTGTTATGGTTTGTGTTTTAAAACAAACAACAGGGAGGCCGTCTTGCCTGACTCTAGTCAAACACTTTTTCAGCTGAGTTCAAGAAGAAGCATGTATATAAGATAAACATGTTTTGAATGAGCAAACGATTTGTGGAGCTAGACTGGGTGAGAATTTGAAAGCCGTTAATAACTGGGTGGTCAGCTGCAACAAACTTGATATGTTTGAACTTGGAGAAGGCATAGGAGATAGAGGGCCAGGAGGAGGCAAAAAACTTGAGTAACTGTGCTTAAGGTCTATGCCTGCATCAGTGCCTCCTAGAGCAAACTTAAGGTGGAACTTATCATCCACCTCTGCTCCAACACAACACCCTCCTCTTTCTTTCTCTCTCTCTCTCTTTCTGAGTCCTGGTAGGGTAGACTGGCAGCAGAATGTAGTACTCGATAGATTGGTTGATCTGTAATTCAGTTAAGACAGATCTAGAGAACAAGGAAACATCTAAAGGAACTCTCTGTTATTCATTTTTTTTAAAATAGTAACTGGATGAAAAAGAGGAAGGCAAAGACTAAGAGAAAGAAGAAGAGAAAGAGGAAGAGGAATAAAAGGAAGCAGGAATTGAAGAAAAAGAAGAAGAAAACTATTTATTAAGTTAATAACCAGACAAGTCAGACAAAGAATCATATAAAATCAGACGCATAGTGATAGTGTCCAAAGAGACATGAAAATGCTTACCGATGCTTCAATCTTTTTTTATTATTTCTTTTAGGTTTGTTTATGAGAGCTCTAATGAATTCTGACTGAATATTACTGCATTTCTCTTGCTTCTATACTTAATATCAATTGTTGTATTTTGCCAGCTTTTGATTGATCAAGTGTCAAAGTTGGATTTGAGGCGGACATTTGTGTTCACATTCCTCGGACTTTCATTAGTGTGTCCCACATTGCATTTTTGGTAATGACATAAAATTTATGCATTTCTCTGTCATATTGTTTACTTAATAATCTGTGCTCTTCCTCTGGATGAGGTTTTATGTTTAAATCCTTGGGAGTTGCTTCGCCAAGTGTTTGGTTGGTATGGGTGAATCCCAGGATAAGTCTGCCCTCTATTTCTGTCAGCAAAGGAGTGTGCATGAAGTTGCTATAATTTGTTGCAATTTTTTTAACATGGTTATGCCCTTTTATGCAGTTAATTATCTGATTTATGCCATTCATTTCACTAATTGAATGCAGGTACTTGTATCTGAGTAAATTGTTGACTTTTCCTGGAGCATCGGGTGCATTTTTACGGCTTCTGCTTGACCAGATATATATTTTTTGTATATTTATATGAGATCCGTTAAACTTGCATCGAACCTTCCTGCAATATTAGTGCGTTCTTACACCTTTTGTTATGTGCATTTTATATTTCATCTTGATAAGTTCTATTAAGTTTATGATAATCCTTTTTGTCTTGCTTTTTGACACCTTCACTTATGCTCTGTTCTTAATGTGGCACCATCACTCTAGTACGGTTGATTTTCTCCCCCATCTTCTTAGGAGTTTTCCTTAGTTCAGTTGTTGCCTTAGAGGGAAGGCCATATCAAATAAATCATAAGCTTGAACAGGTGAGGATTTATTTTTCCCATGCTAGAAGAAAATGTATAATTTTAAATCATACACTTTCCCGTGCCTTTATGAGTATGATGTTTGTAGGAGTGGTTTTCAGTAGTGCTAGCTAACTGGCAATTGTGGATACCATTTCAGTTCCTTAACTTCCAGTTTGTTCCTCAAAAGTTTCAGGTGTGATAAATCCCTCTCTCGGCTACGTAATTCTTAAACACCTGAAAGAAGTTGTGACTTGTCTAAAGCAGCCAATAAATCCACTTTTGAGTTCGCGTGTCACTATATTAGGATAAATATCTTCCATTAACTTGACAATTCTATAAATCCAGTGTTAACTGGAACTTATTAAATGTGACATAGCACTTTTTTATTCCCATGAATATGTAATTTTCTTTCACTTTCTTTGTTTATTTTAAATTTGCTTCTTCCCAGGTTCTAGCTGCAGACATTGCAGCGCTTGCATGGAATGTGATGCTCTCATTTGAAGCTCATAAAGAAATTGTGCTGAAATAGGTATTTCCTGTTGCCTGAAATCAGTCTGAAATCAAAATTGTGTATTACCAATTTACCATTGTATTATACCTGTATATTGCTGATTTTATTACTGATTCATAAAAAATTCCATAATTGTTCCTAATACTTGCTAGGGTGCTTCTGTGGTCTTTTTTGCTCTAAAAATAGATTTTGCATGGACCCAATGGAATGTGAAGACCATACTTCATCCAAGATTATCCATTCACCGAGATTTAGTTATGGTAATAGCAATCGTATAATGACTGATATGTCACGGAGGAGTGTCATAAGAATCCGATAGTATCGTCTTATAGTAAATGAACATCATTTGTCACTATTTTTCTCTTGTGCACAGGCTGTTTGTCTTCTCTGCTTCGAAGTCATCATTTGACATTACAGATCGAATTATATCCTGTGAGAGCAATCGGATCATAATTGTAACATGTATTATTTGGTTTTGCAGTACTACAGGTGAGTCAACATTTACTCGCACCAAATTCAGTCACCACACGGATGTCTTCTGGTATGCGGCAACTTCAAGCACAAGGATGTGCGACCCATTTGGCCAGTTTTGGTCAGTTCATAGTTTTAGATGAAATGTTGACTTCACAGTTTTGGTCTATGTTTGACTGACGAAGAAGCTGGGACTGCTTCCTGGGAGGGTTCATCAGCCATTGGAAGTCTTATGGAATGTATGTATTCGGGAATACACTTCTACATTCATGGTCTTAAATGCATTTCTGATGCTTTAGCTCCATTATGGGATTAATCTTTGTAGCTCCCCCCTAATATTGTATCACTAGAAGTCAACATTTAATGAAAAGCTGTTGTTGGGTGCTTTGTTTTTGGTGGATCCGAAACCATTAATTTCCTGATTCACGTTTAATTTGCATATACGAGGGTTAAGATCCGAACCCGGAATGACGGACCTCTACGCAAAAAGAGAGATGTCGGGGACCAACATGCAAAAATCTCCTTAACTGAGCTCGTTGGAATCCTGCCTGGTCTCAGATAGGAAATCCTAGCGCGTGCGTGAATGGGCGAAGGTCCGTACGATCTCGGACGCATGATGCGGTGTGGACGGAGACGAAAAGGTAAATACCGTGCCATCTTCGAACCAGCGACCACAGTCTTTAACCAACTGTACGTCGACACATGGTCGGTGGATGGTCCCACAGACTCTCCTGTTCTCCTCACCGCTACTTAAATTGGCCCCTACAGCTAAAACTTTGACCTGCTCGTTTCGGATACAGCTGCGGACTCTCTCTCTCTCTCTCTCTGTGTCGTTTCTTCTCCCAATTGTTTATCATTATTGGGAAAATAATAGAGGGGGGAAGCGGAGTTGGATTCCAAAGGTATGCAAGTTCGATTTTGTCGGATATTTCTTTTGGAAGAGAAATGATTGTTCTTTCGTATTTCGTTATTCGGTGATAGCTTAGGAAACGGAATGATTCCTCAGGGAATGTTACATTGCACAGATCTGATGTTAGCATAGGCTTTCTCATTGTTCTTTGGGCATTTGGAGTAAATATTTGAATACGGATCCTCTCATTTCTTTTCTTCCTATTTCTGTTTGGAGAGAAGTATTTGTGGCTGTAGCTTGTCACATTCTGTTCCCCTCTTTCCAAGTAAAAGGTTTTCGAGGTGGCAATCCGTCCCTTTGCTTTGGTAATTATCTTTCTGTTGTTCTTGACATCCAATTAGTGTCTTAGTCGAGACTCTGCTTTCCTGCAAGACGCGGCGTTAAACCCCCTCATAACCAATAGCCATGACGTATTTTTTGTTTCTTAAGAAACCTAGCATTAGATCTCTTTATGGATTGGAGCCATCCTATAGTTTTTCTAGCAAGTATTATTCTAGGTTGTAATGACATAATGAACCTGATGCAATTGCTTTGCATATTACTATTCGAAACCTAATTAGAAAGACGAACACCTTCTCAACATCTGATGATTGTATTGGTTTTGAATTTTGATGTCTTTTTCTCTTTAGTGTGTGCATACTCTGTTGTGTTCATGAGAAGCGTGGAGGTTGATGTGGTTATATGCAACATTGTTGGTTTTGAATTCTTACCGAGTTTATAGAACTAGGAAGGAAAAAGAAAAAGATCTTGCATTTTTAGTTTTGTCATTTATTAGGTAAAAAGATTTTGGCTTCTTTCCCATGTAATTTCAAATTGTAAAATAAGTTTAGCTGAACCATGACTCAGTAAAATGAAGATGATTAGATGAAAAGAAAGATTCGTGTCTTGTGTGCGAAAGTGCATACATTAGATTTATCTACTCCGGTAGGGTTATACCCCTGAATGATCTTTTGAAGAAGTGATGTTCCTAAATGTGTGTTTCTGTAGCCATTCTGAGTGCATTCCTTTCACTACTTGATAACTTTTACCATTGGGTTTGCCTTACTACTGCATCTCATCCCCTTTTCATGGTTTTGAGTTTAGTGTCAGATATGACATTTTTTCTTCCTGGCCAACAGAATCTCGAAGGAAATCAAGATTTAACGATTGAGGGTAGCATGCCCTTGTAGCTAAATAAGCAAATATCTCACCAATGCGCTCCAGGAGAACAAGTTGGATATCTGCTTGTTATCATCCATTCTTTGTTGGTGTAGTATGCTTCCTGTTTATAGTGTACAAGCTTTTTCCTTCTCTATTTTCTCTTCTTTTAAATTCTTCCCCTGTCATTGCTTGCACAACTCTCCTTCTTGGAATCTTTCTGAGTTATGGTGAACCGAATGTTCCTGAGAACAAAAAAGATCATATTAATATGACTCAAACGAGTTCGTCGCTGAAGATTGACCCAGTTGCAAATGATCTTGGGTGTAAGAATGAGGAAAACTTCAAAGTGGAGGCTCATCTGGGAGGAAGAAGAGGAAAAGCAACTAAGAGAACGACCATCAAAACAATTGCTTCGGGTGATAGAAGACTTAGTGCAGCTAGCAGAGCTGTTAAGGAAGATGAGGTCAATCAAATGGATGCGACTTCTGTCGATTCTAATTCTTTTGTTGAGGAAGATCACAGTGAGAATAACTTCATTGAAGAAAAAGGATATCACATAGGAAATCTAGCTGAAGGTTTGCAGAATGTGAAAGAACATATTGGTCGTGTAATTGCTTTGAGTTTCACAGTTCTCAGTGCAAAAGCAAATAGAACTAAATTGGACCCTTCTGATCCATGTTTGGATTCACAATGGCGTGACAACCACCAGGATGATTCTTCATATTCTAAATCTAACGGGAAAGAGATGTCTGACTCTCATGCGGCAAATGGTGTCTCTGTTCTTGATGAACTTGATCCGCTTTTAGACTCTGAAACTTCTCAAGCTGACTTGGTTTCCAAGGACAACGCTGATGATGGTTCTGTATCATTCTCACAGAACCATGTATCGGAAGATGGCAGCGGGGAGGAGGAAGCAGAAACTCAGGATGACGATGATGATGAAGAGGCACAGGAGGAGAAAGATGATGGAAATAAAGCTGCTGTAACATGGACTGCAGATGATCAGAGGACTCTCATGGAGCTGGGTAACACTGAACTCGAAAGGAATCTTCGGTTAGAGATTTTAATTGCCAAACGAAAAGCTAGCAAGGCAATGGAAAAAAATCTAATAGACTTGGATGATAATATGGATGAGATATTGCAATCTCACGGTCATCTTCCATCAGTTAATGCACCAAGAAGGAACCCGTTCGATCTCCCTGATGTTTTAGATGAATCTGTTCCAGGTTCAGCTCCTTCTGTTCTCCTACCAAGACGAAATCCATTTGATCTTCCTTACGAGCAGGTGGATGATGAGGAGAATTCGAGCCATAAAGAATTTGTTGCAGTTCCACAACATGATATACCGTTGAGAAGGCATGAAAGCTTCACTGTTGGTGCTTCATTCTTTAGTGACTTCAATCAAGAGAAACATTCTTCAAGGTTTATGCCTTATTTTGGTGCAGAGGAGATGGATTTTGCTGATCCACAGAGAAAATTAAGAGAAATTAGTGATTCAAATGTGAAATCTACTTTAAAATCTGATACAGTTTCTTCGGTTACCGATCAGGAACATCCAAAAGACTTGCATCGATTGACTGGATCTCCCATTACGAATAGTGCAGGATCTGCTGAAAATGACAGTCAAGTAGAGAGTCAGATGAAGATGAATGATGATCATACAAATCATTTGAATCATAGCATAATGATGGAACAAACTCATCAAGCCACTGAAAATATTGGAGCTGTCGAATATAACACCACGGGAGGGTCAGAATCAAGGTCACCCATTTCATATGCTGTGAGGTCTGAAGTGACCAAGGAGGTTTGCGAGTCGAGCTCCACTTCATTGGAAGCAGAAAAGAATACCTCCAGAATAAGCACTCACGAACAAATATCTAACCAGGAACAAATAACTAGTGGTTCCTCGAAGGACTCCATGGTTTCAGCTAAATCAGTTGCTGCAGATTCTGACACCGGGAATATGAAAGCAGATCATGTTCATGATGGTCATGTTGTGGAACCTGTTTATGATTCTAGTCCAACACAAACGGAGAAATCACACTCAAATTCTGCACTTGATGAGGCTCCCTACATTGCAGGTAAACAAGACGCTGACATTTATAAGCCTTTTTGTAGTTCAAAAATCACATTTGCCATTCCCTGCTTGTGCTATGCCTAATCTTATGCAAACAGAAGCTCGACTTAACAGCAAATCTTTGCCAGCAGAAAGAAATGTTCCACCAAGTAGTGATGCACCATCTGCCAATGGATTTATCTGGTTTGCATCTCCGAGTCTAGCATCGGTAGACGAGAATGAAGCAGCATCAAGGGAGATATCAGTAATCAAGGAGCTTGATGTTATCGGAGATGAAGCCAGAGTTCGGAAAGACTCTGGTCGTCCACTTTGGCGTATTTTGCCATCGCCAGCAGCCAGGAAGAGAACGCTTCACTCAAGCTTGTCTGCCGTGGAGATTCAATCAAATGAAGGTAGTTAAAAACTTGAAACCAACAAGAGAGTATCTGCAAATAAATTCATCTTATTCAACTTCTTGTCATGCAAATATAGAAGATTAGAACGACCATATGTGCTATCAAAAAGTCAACTGTCATTTTCTTGTTGATTTCGTTAAATCTCAAGGCAATTGTAAATTTGTATCATTTTTTTTCTTGGTTATTGAATTTGTTAATGAAAATGTCAATAAATTCACTTGCTTAAGTGAACAAAATTTCCAATATTTGATCATCTAAATGTAAAAAAAAATCGGATTTCCAACTTTTCAGTATTTTTGTTTCTTTGTTAGTGTTCTTTTGATTCTTCAGATATGGTAGAAAACAGAATCCTTGGAGTAGCAGATGCTCCTTGCTGGTGCCCCGACCCTCCTGCCACGCCGAAGGCGGAGGACGACGGTGACGCGGTGGCTGTCAAGTGACTGGTGTGTTATTTAATTCTCCTGCACCAACTCTTTTATATAACATAATTATAAAACATAATTAGATAAATAATATGTTATTATTTTATAAAAAAGTTTAATATCAAAATATAAAATTAAATAATAATAGATTTTTTATATATAAAAAAAGCTTTTTTTAGAAATATAACCCTCTTACCTCTGTGTTTTCACGTCCCTTTTTATCTTCAGCTTAGAAGATCTTCGGGCCTTCGAACAAAGATCCATTTCCCATTTAAAAAGATCCGATCTCGATCACTCCACTAACACAAGACTGCTTCCCCTTTTGAATCTGTTTAACCTGCAGTTTTAGCAATTGGTAGCATATTGTTATCTGAAGCTTTTTGCTTTTTGCCACCGGAACAGAGTCTGTGAATCTTTTTCAGCTTATCTGTAATAGGGAACGAGTAGAAGAATATTATTTTTAAAAATCTTAAAATTATTCATTATTTTTATTTTTTTTTTATCCCATATTACTAGCTAATTTTTAAGGTCTAAATTTATCTCACGTTATTAGTTAACTAGTTTTCAAGATCTTTTCTATTATAACGAGTTGATTGTTTTCATCCACGCTTATAAGTTCAATTTGCTAGAATCCTTTTAAGTAGTATTTTTTTAATTTTATTTCATTATCAAAGTTTTACTTTTGATGTTAATACTATAGGTTTATAGTTAAGAAATTAAGAAGTATGCTCTACATTCACCATTTATAGTGGTTCTTATGTATCCGAACTCGACAACTCGTATTAAGTTTAAAGTCAAGTATCATAAGATTTGACCTTGACCCAGGAAGAACTTACTAACGCGTAATGGTGGAGCTCAACTCAACTTCTAACGCACCCGCGCACTCAAGTAAGAAGGCAATGAATGTTTTTACTTGTACTTGTAGATTGTATCATACTCTATCGTCCAATAGTCAGAGCTTTCTTTACCACTCTCCTTGCTTTTGGCATTGACAATGGCAATTTCAATGAAAACGACCTTCATGATAAAGATAGCAATAGCTATAATAATAATAACCTATGAGTACGTTAGAAGCACAAAAAGTGAGACTGTCCTGAGAACTCAGAGAGATTCGTAACTCACTAATTTAGGTTTAGGTGCTAACAGGGTTTGTGATAATGGTAGGATTTACCATGCCACAGTTGATACTAATGGCTAACCTAATAATCAACACGAACTTGCAATCTAATATAGTCAATCAGCCTATAATAATGAGTTAGACAAAGAAAAAGAAATTATGGACAACCAACTAAAGAAGAGGTGCAAGTGGAATTCAACCTCGATACTTCAATTGATGTGGTATTATTTACCCACAATAACCAACAATATAGGATGATGACTCAGAAGAAGATGACAGTGAAAGATACAAAAGATATTAACCATCACCCAAACGAAATAGTCTACTTGAGGATTATCATCTAAATCAGACCTTCTCAATTTTAATGACCACCTCAGCATTAAAAATTTTCTTGATTGAAGTTATGAAGTAGATGACTTATTCGAAGTGATAGGATGTTCTTGATCATAAACAAATCGTTGCTTAGAAAAGATATATAATAGCTTGGTAGGATACATTACAAAATAATAAAAGAAGACAAGGAAATATATCAATGGACAACAAGGTATATCAATGGACTGAAATTTATAATTAAAGATAAAATACCTTTAACTCTAATAGATGAAGCTCACAATATGGTATTAAAAGCTGAAATATTATTGACTTGACCTCTAATTGTTACTCGATGATTCTTTACTTTGACAACACGACCTATTTTTAACAAAGAGATACAAGTTCTGACTGAATCAATACAATTTATAAATCAAGATGCAAATATCAAATGAGCAATAAGGCAAGCTAAGTATATTTCAACAACCACAAACAAGCCATATACTTGACCCTTAGTCGAGAAATGTTTCAAATGTGGGAAGCTTGGTCATCATTCTAATAAGTGTCGTACTCATAAAACTATCAATCTTGCATATCACAAAGATAACTTTGAATAAGGAGATGCCCAAAGTGATGCGATTGATGATATTAATAATGTTGAAATAACAAATAGAGAAGGGGAATACGTTGTATATGTTATAATAAGATTATTACTCACGCCGAAGATCCTCAAAAAAATCTTTCATTCTTGATATAGTGTTAATAACAAAGTTTGTGCATTGATCATAAACAATGGAAGCTATGATAACATTATATCCAAATCACTGATAATGCACTTCAAATTACAAACGAAAGCTTATCCAACACCATACCAACTAGGATGGATTAAAGAAGGCTCAAATGTCACTATAACTGAGATATGTAAAGTTCCTCTTTTAATTGGAAAAAACTACAAGAAAAAAGTTATATGTTAGGTAGTTGACATAGATGAATGTTATATTATCCTTAAAAGGCCGAAAAAGTTATATGTCAGGTAGTTGATATAGATGCATGCTATATTCTACTTAAAAGGCCCTGGTCATATGATGTGAATGCAATTCATCTTGAAAGAAAGAATGCCTATGTATTCTAGTGGAATTGAAACAATATTATCATTCTGTCGACTAACAAAAAAAGAGATGAATCTAAGAGTGAAGGAGAAGTATTTCTTATCCATTTCTAACTTTGTGAGGGAATTCACTATCAGTTTTAAAGAAACAAGAGTATGCTATGCTTTTATTATGAAGGGAGAAGAGTTACCTGAAGAAAAGATTCCAAACGAACTAAGATCGATATTGGAAGAATTCAAAGAGATCACCCCTAAAAAGTTACCATATGGACTTTTACCCACGAGAGATATTCAGCACCAGATTAATTTAACTCCAGGAGCAAGTTTACTAAATTTATCTCATTACTAGATAAACCCAAAAGAGAATGAGATACTAAGGGACAAGGTAGAAGAGTTGATATGGAAGGGACATATTCAAGAAAGTGTAAGCCCATGTGTTGTCCTGACTCCATTTATACCCAATAAAGATGAAACTAGAGGATGTGTGCATAGATAGCAGAGCCATCAACAAAATCACAATCATGTGTCACTTTCCCATATCTCAACTAGAAGATACGTTAGATTAACTGCAAGGCCTCAAGATATTTTTAAAGATTAATCTCCATGTTGAATATCATCAAATTCGCATAAAGCCTAAAGATGAATAGAAGATTGTATTCAAAAGAATTATATGAATAGTTAGTTATATTATTTAGATTTTTCGATGTACTAAGTACATTCATGAGGCCTATGAATCAGATACTTAAATCATTCATCGTGAAATTTATAGTAGTATATTTTGATGACATTCTAATCTAGAGTTGCAATAGAAAAGAACATATGGATCATTTACGATAAATCCTAACTATTTTATAAGACAAGTTATATGTCAATTTGAAGAAGTGTGACTTCCTAACAAATCAACTAATATTCCTAGGGTTCATTGTGAGTGGGATTTATATAAACGAAGAAAAGATTCATGCTATTTGAGAATAACCTATCCTGAAGACTATTATAGAAGTGAGGGTCTTGTTATTTTCTACAGTAGTATTATGGACTGAGGCTACTAAGAAATGCTTTGTTTAGATAAGTTGACTACTGTACCAACGCTTGCATTACACAACTTTGAAAAGTCTTTTGAATTAGAATGTGAAACAAGTGGAATTGGGATTGGAGCAGTGATTTTATAGGAAAAAAAGACCAATTGTATTTTTTTTTTGAGTGAGAAGCTGAGTGAAGCATACCAAAAGTGATCCTACTTATGAACAAAAGTTGTATGCTATGATACAAAACTTTAGAATGATAGTTGTATTCAGACAACAAAGTCCTAAAACATTTCAAAAAACAGAAGCACTTAAACAAGATTACATTTTGTTGTATCAATTATGGTTGAATCAAGAGTTTTAATAGAGTCTCAAAGGTTGTGCTGAAGGATGCAACCTTCAGTAATGGTGGCTAAAAAACTGTCAAAAAACATATTTTTTTCTTCAAAAAAAATTGAGTTTAGAAAACTCTACTAGCAGTGTTGGCCACTAATAGCAGCAAATGATACGTCGGTAAGTTAGCATTAGAGTTTTGTCCTCTCAGTAGCCCCGATATCGATTTTTTTTTAACCTAAATCGAATTTGTTCGAAATCAGAATTGAATTGAATTGAATTGGATCGATGATTCAATGGCTTCAAATGGAGCCATAATTAGAGTGATTCGGTTCAGTTCTGAATCAGTAAAAAAATAGAAATATTAATATTAATACACATTGTAAATGATAAATTTATCCTTCTAACAGTTTAATAAATAATCAATTAGAGGGGTTTTTTTTAATATATATATATAGGTAATTTATATATATATATATATATATATATAATATCAGTGTAGCATATTAGCTTCGCACCTCCATCACTCCACTTCATTCAACAGAACAAATCATGAAACCAAGAAGGATCATCTAATTCTTATCATTCTTAACATCAGCATGACCAAAGATCATTAACCTGTAGAACAAACTAGTAAGCAACTCTCAAGGCATTAATTACAGTATAACAAGAATCACCATTTCTTTGACTGCATCAGCTCTTACTGCCTTTTACAATGAAACCTTCAATGGTTTATGAAGATTTCAAAAGTGGAGAAAATATGAAATATGGTATTCAGAATCTGAAAGCTTTTCGATATGATCTACTTTTATCGGAACCAGCATATATGACCCCTCCATCATTCAGCATCACCAGTACAGACTTCTGTAAACATAGCTCTGTAGCAAATCCTAAATGCAAGTAAAATGATGTAAGAAAATTTTCAACACAAGTTGGTGAGAGAAGAAATGAATAACAGTATTTTATTCTCGGGAGTATATCATCAACTATTTACCATCCGACACGTCTTTTGTGTGTCGTGAAGAAAAAAACTAAAACTATCTCCTATTAGGCTGTCCATATGGATAAGGATCCAAGACAAACATTTGCAAATTGTCCCACCCTTATCGTCCATGTGGAGAAAAGATCAAGGAGAGATTGTTAGAGGAGACTGAAGATTGTCTCCGCGTAGAATATTTAATATTCTACCCATTTTCCTTTTATGTTTGGAGCGTTTGATTGACTCACATCTGTCATGTTTTCCCCATCTCTTTTATCTTTTGTCTCTCTCCCATAACTCATATTTATCCTAAATTTGCTATCATTGCAAATGCAAAAAAGAACATTTAGATCAACAAATATTATCTAATAGAAGCTACAATTACCATCTAACCTGAAAATGATGCAACAAAAGTGTAGAAATAGTAAATACCAAGATAACTAAAACTAGATGGCAGAGAAGATATCACTGCCCGAGAACTTCATCATAACTCATCCCAGTGAAATTCTTTTCACTGATCCAGGACTATGCACAAAGGATGTCAAATGGCTTCTCAAGGCTATCTCTCAAGATAGCAATCTGCCCCTCCTTGGTAAGAATGTCTTCTTCAAGTTCTTCAATCTTCTTTCTAAGAGAAAGAACTTCATAATTAAGAAGCATGATCTTCTCTTTTGAACTTTTCACTTCTTCCCACATATGGTTTCTCTCCTCAGTTATCTTCAAACATATATTTCGGGCCGCAGTTAGTTCCTTTGTGCACTCCTGATACTCATTCTCAAGCTGCTTAATGCTTTCATCTTTTTGCAGCATCTGTTTACCATTATAAATATTCAAATAAGTCAATAGCCAATCACGAATATGAGAGTATAGCATTGACTTTCATAACCGCAATAAAATTAAGGATCAGGTTACACAAATTCAACATGCTAACACATATAACATCAGAAGCCAATGTTTGCTTGTGCTCAAGTAATTTAACATCAATAATAAAGAAATTTGGCATACAATATGACATGATAAAAGCATGATTTGGTTGTTATTTGGAAAAAAATATATTTATTTATTTAAACAGGAACTGTCTGCTGACTTGGTACAATTCTGCAGGGCACAAAAACAATAGATGACTTCATATGCTAAGACAATTAATCGGATAGAATAACTAATCGCAACTGTTTAAAGCAAAAACCTTCATAAGACCAAATAAATAATAAGGTACATGGGAGACAGAACATAAAACAAAAGAGATATGAAAAGGAACAAATAAATTCGGTTTGTGTCTAACCAGAAAAACTCCCATATTACTTACTATTAAGCTTCCAGCTGCTAAATAAATGTTCTCTAATACAGTGCATTCATCCCATCCAGCATCATTAACTGTGGCTTAAATATTTCTAGAGATACAAGTTCATTTTCCTGTCATCCATGGATGATATAATCTCAACCGAGAAATTAATAGGCGATCAATACCAATGACATGATAAGCATATTTAGAAAAGATCATATATTGGAAGTAGGGGAGCGAGCATAATTCATATCAAGATTGTATATTCAAAGAAAAACGCATAAATTATATTGCTCCTGCAACACATAAGATGGCCAGCATCAGATCTTCTACACTGTTATATACAAGATTTATATTACAAAGAAATACCAACTGGAGGTCTAGCTTGTAGATGGAAGCTAACCTTAAGCTCCATGTCCATTGTCTTGTGGGTAAGACAAGAGACTTCATCTTGCATCCTCTGGATCTCAGTTTGCATGACATCATGAACCCGAACAGAGGAAGCCAAATCTGCCTCTAGTTGCTCGAATTCCAATTCATTTGAATGCAGTTTCTCTCGTAGTAATCTAGTCAAGATAACCTCGGCCTTCAATTTAGCTTCTAATTCATCCTTGATAGCAGAAGAACAGCAAGGAAGCACAATTTGAGGGAGCAGATCAGTAATCATGACAGAACCCATGTTATATACCCAATAAAGTCATGCAAAGAACAAGTAATTATGATAGAGATGTACCAATTAATGTAACATATGGAACTTACCTCTGACTGCCTTGACATGCCAAATTCTGTTGACAGTGACTGGCGTTCTGTAGCTTGTAAATCTGACTTCTCATCCAAAATTGTTGCTATAGTTTGTAAACTCGTTCTAAAATTTTCATATCGTCTGCTAAAACTCTGGCTTTTGATAATATAATCAATAAATGAATATCCATCAGTGTTATTTTCATCCTCCTGTCCATGTTCATATTGTTTGTGCCTAAGGCATCCTATCAAATTGCTACTGAAGTGACTAATGTCAGTGAGCAAGGACAAGCCCTCAGTCTGCAAGCAATCTAGTCGAGCATGAAGCTCCTCGTCTAGCTTAATCGATGAGAACTGACGGCCATCTCCAGCAGCTCGTAAACGAGTCAATAGGCCAATGTTCTCATGCCTGAGTGTCTCTACTTCATGCTTGAAAGTCTTTAACTCCTTCCTCAGTTTCTGTTCAAGGCCTGTCAACCTTAGCTGCTCCATCTGCAACATCCTTAATTGGTCACTTCCATCTGTAGCTTTATTTTCAGTCTCATCACTAAATCCTTTCCGCAATCCATTAATAGTCTTTTCTTGTTCATTGATTGTTCGCTGTAAACGTACAACTAACTTTTGCAACTCCTTGTTCTCCCTTTCTTTCTCACGTAAGCATCTTCTGATACAATCCCGATCCTTTTCAGTTGCATCGAAGTGCTCCTGCAGCTCTGAGAAGCCTTTCTGAAGATTGTAATTCTCTATTCCTAGTTGCTCCAAAGTAGCTGTTAGATTAGTTAGTTCTATTTCAGAATCCACAACCCTAGTTTGACTATCCCCTTTAATGCCTTTAAGTGAAGAAATTTCTCTCTGAAAAGACATATTTTGCTCTGCCAGTTCCCTTACCCGTTCCCGAAGCCACTGCTCCTCCAACTGAATCTTTTCAAACTTCATGGACCAGCTGCTTGACCTTCTATCTAGTTCTTTCTCTAAAATAAACTGAAGTTCATTCTTCTCCTGTTCCAGCCTTCTAGTTTGAGTCTTGAGATCTATCCTAGCTCGTCTCAAATGCCCTTTTGCAGCATGCCTTTCTGCAAGTCTGCATTTTATTTGTGCTGAGAGCTCTAGCACCAAGAATTTCCTGACTTCTTTAATATTTTCAATTGCTTGAAACAATGAAGGCACGTTCGAATCACCACTCTGAAGTTCCTCAAGATCAAAGTCCTCGTCAGGTAGGAGCTCAATCATCCTATCTACCTCTTTCAACTTTTTATGCAACACTTTATCTGTATCTTGTAGCCCAGAACTCATTGCTTTACCATTTCTAGTGCTTGTTGCTCCATTTTCAAGAAAACAATCATACTTCTCAAGCCCCAATAAATCCTGAGCGAAATGACCAGTTAAATTCTTGTAACTTGAATGGTCATCGATTGAAAAATGTTGCACAGTGTCATCTGAATGCAAAGTAGGCTGCGTTTCAAAAGAATCCATGTAAATATCCTCAAAGGTAGTAGTACTTTCAGAGTCATAATCTCGGGCATTCATTGATAATCTTCCATGAAATGGATGTGATGACTTATTAATACTCTTTTGTGTGCATCTTGATGTGGATACTGTCTCATAATCATCTCTTGCCCAATTTCGTGCAGATGGGTGATGAGACGAATCAATCTCCTCCCTAACTGATAAAGTTTTAGAATTCTCTTTCCTGCACATTGGTGAAGACAGTGCCACAGACCAAAATTGTTGTGGACTTCCCGCACTTGGATATGCTTGATTCTCTGCCAAGGAACAGTTAATTCCAGATTCAGATAAACATTTTTCGGTATGTGTCTCAGGTTGAACTTCCTGATCCTCTGCATCAATGTACTGGTCAAGAAGTCCATTTCCTTTTGGAAAACATGATTGGTGAACCACATTGCATCTTGAAGGAACTGGAGAACTGTTTGGTGAATTTGATGGAATTTCACATTCTCTTAATGATTTAAGAGAACTATATTTCTGAACAGCATGAAAATGCTGAGATGGAGGCTGTTCACTGCTTCTAGGTCTTGTAGATCTCTCTTGTGTCAGTGGATGGCAGCTAAATTGGAAAGAATAAAAAAAAATTACAAGAGAAAACAAACGTCCATATATGGGAATGCTTTGGCACAGAAATATCCAAGTTTAGCTCAGTACCTAACATCTTCAATAAGAGAAAAATAAAATCTGGAACCTGCCACAAGCAGGGGCAGTTTGTTCGTGTACATGATGAATGTTGGAGTATGTGTTGTACAAAAATAAAGAATGCCTCCACATATACATGACACTCTCAGAAGATGTAGAAACATAAATAAAAAGGATATATTGTTTGATAGTAAAAATGAGACCATTATAAAACAAGAACTATTATAATATAAGAAAGAACCACCTGCTTGACATATAATTTGCACACCCACCTCAACTGGATCTAACAATCATGTATTGTCTACAGAGTTCTATAGATGCAAGATGTATTGGCTACAAAGTTCGACAAAAATATGTCAAACTTAACTTGTTTAATAACAAATGACTTCTCATTTCTGTAAACCAATTACTACTTAAGTGACAAAAAAATATTTTAGAAAAACATTCATAGGCCTCATTTTATAAATTTTTGTATTTGAAGTTTTCATCTAGGAGTTGTCATCAACCACAGTTAATCAAGCATAGAAAATGGTATAAAAACCTATAACATCTTAATTCTTCGGCAAATAATAGTTCACCCTCAGAAAACAAATTTCAAGGTACTGAGCTGAACATTCAGTGAATTACAATCATCACAATATACACCTGAAAAGTGGCATATTATATTCATCAAACCAAAAGAATCTTCATTAAAAACATGAAATTTGACAAGCAGAAACTAGGAAGAAACTGCACATGAACAAAAGATCAAAGAATCAAATGCAATGAAACTAAGTAGACATAGTTGACTTACTGCATCCGGAAACTAGATGCACGATGTGGTGAATTGCAACTACTAGATGCTGGTCTGCTCAAATCACTCAAAGAAATAAGATTTCCATCTCTGAAGCTACTGCCGTTCATGGCACAGGATGATAGTGAAAAGCTTCTTCTAAGAAGTAAATGAGATGAATCTTCATTTTCTGGATATTGAGGGCTAAGAGTGCTGTCTTTCACTGTCTGGGAATGATCATGGACCTTCTCACTCAGTGAAAAGTTTGAATGACTGTCCCCTAATTTCTCACAACAGACCAAGTCATCAGAAAATGAATGACCTGGATGTAGAGAATTGCCATTTGGACTGCTAGATTCCACCGATCTGAATGAAAAGAACTTCCTCATCCGTGAACAATTGTGCGGTTCCACATAATCAAGGCACAAATTCACCTCTATAAGCAAAATTTTTTGGTTAAACACTTATATTCTTACAATTCATTTAACTCAAAAGGCTTCAGATAACCGTATAATTCTAATGCAAAAGCAAGAATTTCCGACACACACAAAATAATATAAAGGACACTGGGGATCAAGAATACTGATCTTGAGACAATGGTTTTACCTTAGTAATAGTAATTATCCTAGGGGAAAGGAATTGTCTCATACGAGATAAGGAAAACCTTGTAAATCCTGAAAAGAAAAACATGAGCAAATTCACAAGATAATGTCAATACAGTGTAAGCTCAAATACATAAAAAGAAGATATGCATCAACTAGAAAGATGATAAGATAGATGTCTAATGACACCAAAAACTAATCTGTGCAGCAGAAACTCTTTAATAGTTGAAATAAAGAGAATTCGTGAGAAAGCTAACACCAAACTACGAGAAATTGAAGAACAACGGATGCAAGCAGAATCCGGACCACTTTGCTAACAGGCACTGCACGTTTAATGGTTATAGAGCAAAGAAGAAGGGAGAATTTTATGACGTCGCCTGTTCTTCTTCATCACGCAAGCATAAATAGTTGACCAAGAAAACGACGGAGAAAACCTGAATATGATGAGGAAAGAACCTGGCCAGACTAGTCCCCCCAACAATTCAATCAATACAATCTTTAAAAAGATTCAAAGATCAACTTAATTCTCGATCAATATAAGTCGAGAATTCACACGAATTCAATTAAACAGAGGCCATAAAACCAAAACTCGGTCTCCACAAGAAACCTCCAACCACAAACTCGAATCAAGACCCTACTTTTCGAGAAACAAAGGGTGAATATTTGGAGAACTAGCATTTTTCACTGAAAAAACTCAACGACAAACGAAAAACAAGCAGTTTTTTTTCATAGCAGTACCCAGCGGTTGTAATCATCATATGCTCACTTTCTGCCGACAGTCAAAAAACAAAGCAAAAGGAAGTGAAGAGTCGAACTATTTCAAATAAAAAAGCGAACTGTTTGGGCGCTCGGCGGAGTTGAAAAGGGAACAGCGAATTCTTCGATCATTAATTGATCGAACCATATCGATTTTCATAGAGCAGAGCATGCAAATTACCGTTGCGGAGGGTCTCCGATTCCTTCGGCGGTATCTTGAATCCGCAGAAAGAAACCAAATTGCACGAAAGGAGAATTCAATTAAGGAACTTCTTCTCCGCTTTTTAAGGCAGATAAGTACCGAGAGAGGGAAGACTGCTTCGAAGGGCAGGAAAAAGACGAAGACGACGACGAATATACCGTAGAGCGACGAGTTAACGGCGGCGGAGACTCGTAACGGAGCGTGTGAGAGCAGCCGCCAAAAAGTGATCGCACTCAGCTTTCATATTTACGAAAATGCCCATCCTTGCTTTTTATTATTTATTTATTTATTTATTATTATTATGACTCTTCATATTTACGAAAATGCCCATTATTATTATTATTATTATTATTATTATTATTATTATTATTATTATTATTATTATTATTATTATTATTATTATTATTATTATTATTATTATTATTATCGTTCCTACTTGATCAATTGATGTGATAATATGTAAATGTTCATAGTGGTGCTTCTTATCGAAGATAATTAAATTTTGGATGTAATAATAACATGATAAAATGTAAATAAATAACATTGTTAAATTGGATTGAGTGATCAAATTGGACGTGATTGAAGGCTACATGAGTTGAGTACTAGTGGTGGACTTATATTTTTGTGATCTATTTGTAGGGTTACTATGTGTACTTGGTCACTATTTCTAGGTTTATTGCAAATCAACATCTAACGAGCTATACATGTGTTCTCCATCGATGAACAATGGGATTAGATAATTTTAGTACCATCGAGTTAGCTAGTATTAATTAAAGTTTATATTATACCAGGTGAATTTAATGGATGTATATTAAGACCATATAGTTTATATATCTATAATACAAATTCTATTATTTAATTTGTATAATAACCTCCGTCCCATGGTTGGACCCACCTCTATCTCCACCCTCGTAGTATCATCGCATCTATCATTACTTGCATGTGAAAAGGATTTAGGGTTGTCTTGCGTACTTTTGCTACGCCTATTAGTTTAATCATGTTCAGTCGCAATATTCATACGAGAAAAGAGGTGACATAAGGATTGCTACTATCTTCACATACTCTATACGGACTTATCTTTATGAGGTTGTTATTGGCGAGAATGGCGGAGGATAACATCGTTATAGGCTAAGACACATTCAAAGGTCTAGATGACAACGAGTCTTTCTAAGGGAATAAAAAAAGATAATGATCTCATGGTGCGCATTGGTGATGAAGACAATGGTAGGAGATGGCAAAGAGGACGGAGACAACGATAACGATAATATCTAAGTCGGAACATACATTAAAATAGATAGTGTCTCACTAATCGCAATGAAACCGATAGAACGAATAAGATCAAAGGTGTGGTCTATAGAAATTTACGAGGATGTTGTTAGAGAAATTTTTAAAGTTTAAAATTATTTTCTAAAAAATTATGTTTTATTTTAAAGATTATAAAAATATTTATATGTAAAATAAATCACATTCAAAAGTGGGAAAGATATATATCGGGACCAAATGCCGGTAGTTGTTGCAAGTGCAGTTTGGCTGTCAATCATGCATGGACCAGTTTTTTTAGGTCAAGTGTTAGGAGGCCTACTTGCCACCTTAGTGTTATGTCTCATTCATGATGATTGAACTTATGTGATGTCAACCATATGACAGGATGTTGATTTCAAACGCTTTTCCATTTTTATTATGTTATAATAAAAAAAAAAGAAAACATGGATTCCAATTACAAATTGATTAAATTATTCATAAAATGTTTACTAACCCCATATCAATTTAATAGCAAAACAAATTGATTAGACATTTTATGCCTCTCCTTGAATAATTATTACCTTACATTATCTAATGTATCTGATTTGATTAGGCATGCACAATCAATTTGATTCGATGTAAAATCATTACTAAAGTCATAAGCTAATGTGATGATAAGACTCACTATATGTTCATCATCTAAACATTTAATAATATATGAGAGGAGGTTAAAAGATATCTCTCTTGGAAAATTCTAAACATACTTCAAACCACATCAAAAGAATTAATAAGAAGATGATGCCATTTGTTTGGTGAGTACATATTTTTCGCATGTCCCATCACTTGTACTAATCCCAGCCTTTGTTGGTTTCTTTCCCATCTCTATTTAATGTAACAAGCTGATTTGACCTTCTATCTTCCCTCTTTTAGGACCACCATTTACTTGTTTTTATTCTACACTCATCTATCATTTATACTCTATTCACAAAAGAATCACAACATATAGGATATCCACAAATTTTATGACACCCAAATTATTCTGGCCTATGTTATAATGTAACAATGGATGGTAATAGATGGAAACAACAAGTAGGCCACTATAAATTTTACCTCATGAATTCAAATCTATTTGGAACCAATTTGGGTATTTTATTTTTCTATGAGAATCCATTTCAAACATAATTAAAGTGAATCTCATTTTATTTTAGAATACATAAGAGGTTTTTTAGTGAATGCCAAGCACTAAATAGTAAACTAAGTCACAACTACTATTATGATAATTCTTCGTCTAATTTGTTGATTTGATCTGAACCTAACATGAAATTGATGGATTTGGGTTGCGGGTTCAATTAATGATTAAGTTAAGCATGTTAAATCTCTCTCTCTCTCTCTCTTTTAAATTATTGATGTAGTTTCATTCTGAAGATGCTTTATTGTGTCATCCTTTACCAAAACTTCAAATAATAATAAAAAATGTGTTGGATATCAAAGCAAGAAGAAGATCAAAATTTGTAGTGTTTCTTGATTTGTAGGACTCCTTGGAATGTATAAATTTCATTAATGGAACATATATATTGTTTCATGTGATTATATGATCCGATCTCCCCTCCATTTGGCAAAATTACGAGTAGAATTGAGGTGAGACGATGATGCGCACGTGCCATTGAAGGCACACGTGAGTTTGGTTGGACCCATGTGCTTAAATTCTGGCACACGTGCCCCTCTAATATCGTCCAACTCCGCAGGACGTACGACCTCAAGTGGTACGAACGTCGGAGTCGGCCATGACGGTGGGACCCAACGGGTCAATGTTAGTGTTGTGGGTAGTTGACACGAGTCAACACGACCTTGTTTCGTGTTGAGATCAAATAATAATTGTTCATACACGAAGCAGAAAAGTGGATGCCAAACTGGAAGCGGATTAGGTTGACTATGAATGGGGTGAAGGGAGGAGGAAGGAAATGGAGTCCAACGCATCGAAAGTCGAGTCGTCCACAAATGGAGGCTCCACCCACCTTGATTGACGCATGCATGGTTTTTATCCTAAGCTTGCTTTGTTATATAATGGAATTAGACATATTATAATAATGACTGTAATTTATCTATAACACACACGTTAACAGGCTTCAGTTTACATGATATATGGAGTTTGGGGCAATAACATACAGCAACTCCCACACTCGGTCACACTTGACATGGAAGACAGTGGAGAGATGTCAGCAGAGAGGTGACACACAGCTAGCCTCAAGTTGTACACAGCATTCAGACACAGAAGACGCACACACCCCGCAATACACGAGATAGATTACTAGCGTTCCGTTGTACTAAAAAAATATTCATTAAGCTTTTGATTGACCGAGCATGAAGAGCTCTGTCAACGCCCATGCATACGTGCATACATGACAGGTTCCATACATATCTGTAGCCACCTGCTTGTGTGGCTGCCATACACTCCATGAAAAGCGGCATTGGGCTCTCCTTAATTTGCAACGCAAGGATGATGGATGTGTACATAACGATACAGGAAGACTGGGCTCTCTCTCTTCTCTTTCGTCAATCTTGATTTCTCATGCGGTACAGTTCTTGAGAGCTAATCGGAGCAGACGAACGAAGCCTTGTACATCGTAGTAACTGAACTCGATGGCTTCCGTCATGGAGCGGAACCCCTCGGCGCTTGATGAGTCGTCTTTGGCGGCCGACTCCAAGGCGCGATGACATTTGGTGGTTGCATCCATCGCAGCTTCCGCATGCTCTGCCTGCAAATTAAACATCGAATCCAAAATGTTACATGGATCAAAGCTACGAGAATAATAAAGTCTTTGCGGAACGGTGGTGGTTTTACTTACAGCATCCACGAGCTTACGCAGCTTAGATGCAGACTTTAGAGTCTTGTCTGCGACGACATCCAATCGCCTCTTCTTGTTTTGAGGTTCACATCCATCACCTGCAGTTGTAAGCAGATAACACCGTTAACCAAGCCAGAGGAATTGATTTAATGGGAAGAGCTAATTAACCAAGTTGTCAAGAGATATATTCATGTGTGATGAGAGATTAAAAAAATTAATCTCATATTAATAAATATAAAAAATTATCGGATAATATATATCTAAGCTTTATTAGCTTAAACTTTTGGATTAAATTGGTGTTCGACTGACTCGATATATGTTAATCCTGATTAGTCTGACTCATTCATCGTTGTTGTAAGATTTTGAAGATGGTAGGTATCAAAGCGAAGAAGAGTGAGTAAAAAAATAACAAGAGGATGATTAAAAAAGAGAGAAAAAAAATATGAATGATAAAAAAAGTTAACCGATAAAGCCACAGTTGCTGATAAAGTTGAGTTTGACTCACCACCTATCGTTATAAGGGAGAGATAATTAAGTTTGCAGACAAAGTTAGTCACAACATAATTAAGAATGTTAGAAGATATTCATGTGCGAAAAAGAAGACTAAGAGAATGATCCCATATTGATATATACGAAGGGAATAGGATGATATATATTGGAGTTAGCCCATAATTTATTGACTTATATTTTGGATTGAATGTTTGACTCACTTTGGAAGTAGGAAACATTTAGAACCTAACGGCAGAAACAAATGATGGTGATAATATTACCTGCAGCAGGTGGAAGATTTGACCGAAGAAGCATAAGGATTCTGAAGTGGGTCACCTCCACACATTTGTATGCAAGAGCAGCAACTTTGACGTTTGCACAGCGCTCACTCGTCGCAGCACAGTGCCTGCATGAGAAGCATAGCATTGCATATTTCACGAATTTCACTATACACCACGGAAAAAGAATTCATGCAGTAAACAATAGCAAAGTAGCCAAATGTTATGGACAAAACATACGCAAAAATTCTTGCTGCATCAGTAAACATTCCCACGGCGTCCTTTATTTCCAAGACTTGACTGCTGCAGCTCTGCAGTGTGCATGCTGCACTAAAAAATTTCAGTGCTGCCTCCATGTGTATCTCAGTGATCTCAGCTGGATCACAATCCTGCAACATCGATTAGATTATCAGAGCTATCCTCGATAATTAAGTACCAAGTAAATGTTTCAACCATCCACACTACAAACCTTTAATCTGGCAGCTGCTTTCAGCAAATTGCATGCCTCCTTAGTGCTACTGTCCGATGATGAGTTGTACTTTTCAAACTCTTTTGCAAAACGTTCGGCAACAAAAATATGTGCATTGAAAGGCTTTGCTGCTTTTCCACAAGATTTATGCGCCACTTTTTCGATTGATCTCGGCGTTGGATCGTTTGTAGCCACTTCTTTTATTGATCCTGACGTTGGATTTTTTGCACAAGTCGAGGGAACTTTGAGTGATCCAGGCATTGGATATTTTGCACAACATGAAGGATCCCTGAATGATTCTGGCGTTCCTTCTCGTACACAACTTGGCCGAGGAGCCATTGGTTTCCTTTCGAGAGTACTCGAGGGAGCTTTGAATGATCCCGACGCTGGGTGGTTTCTTGCACCACCGGAGGGAGGAGGCTTTGGATTTCTTTCGAGAGTAGTCGAGGGAAATGATTTCGGTATGGAGTTCTTTGCACAGCTCGAGGGAGCAGGCATTGCATTTCCTTCAGAACTCGAGGGAGTTGGGTTCTTTGCAAAACCGGAGGGAACCTCCGAGATAGGTTGCCTCTTGTACACGGTCAAGAAGGACCCGTATTCGCCCAACAACGGCACTGCATGTGAAACGAACAATCATGTTCAGATACAATAATGCAAACGGAGAAAAATAAAAAAGTCAACCTTGTGAGTAAAACCCCATTGACTTGTTTGATGAGTCATGTTCGTAAGGATCGGATGGGGACAGAACAGCGACGAGAAAGTATTCGCATGATTGGGCGGTTGAAATTACAGAGATCGAACACACAGATCGGTTTTCAAGGATGAAACTAAAGACAAGAAGAAGGTTTTAGGTCTACAAGGCTCGTTCTTGAACCCTCGTTCTCCGATAACAAGTCTAGAAGGCTTGCATGGAGCTTATTGTTCATATACACACATGAAGTTCTGCACCAAGAGCTCTCCTTTTTTTTCTGGGTTTGAGAACGATCGCGAAATAGATGAAGCCGAAGAGAAGGAGGCGAGCAAGGAAACAAAGCAAGTAAATGTTCTTGATTCGCAAGAACGCGGGCGATAAAGATGACCCGACTCCGAGTTTCGCGTGGTTCAATCGAGCAGATAGATTGTTTGTTAATTAGGGTTCCTATAATCGAGCATGCATGTTTGAGGAGAAACAACATCTAAATTTAAAGCGATGGTTTCGACTCACCAGCATCGTCGTGCCAGAAAGCTTTGTTTAAGAAGAGCACCAATGTGTCCAACTTCTTTCGCTGCCAAGAAGAAGAAACAAAAACAGGACGAGGATGAGAAGAGAATAGGAGAAAGCAGCCCTGGTTTCCGTCCGACCCATAAATCTCAAATGCACTCAAGACCGACCGACCGACCGACCGACCGACGCCTTTCGGCGATCAAACCCTCGCATCAAGAAACGAAGGAAAAGATGGAGGTGGGAGACTCACAAATTCAGGCGGCTCTTCTTGATGATCGAACCCATTCTCCGTAGCAAGCCAACTCCAATCTTCCGCTGCTGGCTTCGGGATCTCCATCTGAGAGGAGGGCAGAGCTTTCGCCATTCCGAACGGGAAGAGAGAAGAGAGCGAGAGAGAGGAAGGGAGAGGAGAGAGAAAGAGGGAGAGAGAGTGTGTGTATGCCTTGAGAAACCACTGAAGCCTATAAATATGTAATCCCATTCGAAATGGGAAACCTCGGTATTGATGTCTTTATCTTACCGCATCTCCATCAGCACTGTCTTTAAAATCCAAGAAACAAAAATATAAAGCAAATATAAAAAAACGTGGTTTTTTTTTTTTTTACCATGTATTGATTTTGGGTCGTTTTCAGGTTCGACGTGACTCGTTGCACCGAACCGGCCGGTCCATATATCGTGCATTTACAACAACGACGCTTGATGGGAGTTTCTTGATTAACGCGCCGATCTCACGCGGCAAAATCCCCTCCCCCTGTTCCGCGCGCCATTCGGCGGCGGTGGTCGCTGGGAGTCTGGCATTACCCTTTGCCGAGGTTTGGAAGGTTTCAAGCCCACCATCAGCTTCCCTTCAAGTTCCTAGCGGAGGAGCTCGTCGGCCTGAGCGCCTGCGTCGTCGGCGACGTGGACGCTGCGCCCCTACTCGCTCTTCCCCCGGCTCGGCGCACTTGTTTATAAAGGCGCCGCCTTCGCCGCCGTGGCCTGCGAACATCCTTGGGAGGACGGCGATCTCAGAAGGCTCGATCGCTTTGAGAGCGTGCATGGATCCGGCGGTTGAGATTGCCAACAAACACCCGCCGTCTGGCCTTACGGCGTCGGTCTTCGAGGCTGACTGGGTTGCAGAAGGTGGTGGTCGAGCGGAAGGGAGAAGAGAAGAAGAGGTCGATTGAGAACAATGGGGTTGCAGCAGTTGCAGAGGTTGGCGGCGCAGAGTTGCAGAGTGGTCGAGTAAGTCACTCCTTGGTGCTTAGGAAGGAAGGGAGATCACGGGAAGTGTTTGAGGTATTAACTGCAAGAATGCTCAGACTAGATATAGTTTATCTTTGATGATATCAATGTGAGGTTTACGAGATCACTGAGCTCGGCTTCGTGTTCTCGGGGGATGCCCGGGAAACATGAACAGGCTTCTCCTTTGGACACAAAAACTAGCAGTGGTGGTGAAGTTACTTCCTGAAGAGTTAGTGTGCCATGACAAATATATGGAAGACAAATTGCATTCTATTGATCTCTCGATGAGTATAAATATACAACTCTATGCTTGTTCACAATATGTATGTTAAATATATAAAAATATGTTTTCCAACACGTACAAAACACACTCACGCATATGAGATCTATTCATATTAACACTTAAAGATATCTACTTGTGGAGGGAATGCCTTCTGCACCATTAATACTGTTCTTGAGAGCTAACCTGACCAAGCGAATGAAGCCATCCAAATCATAGTAACTGAACTCAATGGCTTCCTTCATGGAACGGAGCTCCTCGGCGCAAGATGAGTTGCCTTTGGCAGCCGAGTCGAAGGCACGACGATATCTGGAGGACGCACCCATCGCAGCATCCACATGCTCTGCCTGAGAACCATGGAATCCAAGTTGTTATCTGCAATGCTACGAGACCAAACTATCTGCAGTAGCAGCTAGCTTGTTGATATCGATGACACAGAGACAAATGATAGCTTCACATACTACATCGAGGAGTTGATGCACCTCGGCTACGGTCATTTGATTCTTCTCTGCGTCAACATCCAATTGCCTCTTCATGTTTTGTGTCCCATATCTATCACCTGTAGTTGAACCCAGGCGTGAATCTTGGTTGAAGAACTGGACAACGTCGGCCTTGAGAGAGAGAGAGAGAATGCTCCCAGTAGATGCCGCTACCTGATGGGAGATTTGACCGAAACATGAGAATTCTGAAGTGGGTCACTTCCACGCACTTGTACCCGAGAGCAGCAACCTTCATCTTTGCTTTCTTCTCACTTGCCTCAGCGTAGTGTCTGCATTCGAGCATGCGTACAGGTCAACCCATGACTTTGACTTCAACACTCGAGAGATCCAAAAGGAATTAAGTGAAGCCAAATGTTATGGAGAAAGCAGACTCTGAAACTGACTTGAAAAGCCTCACTGCATCAGTATAGATGTCCAAAATATTCTTCGTTTCTGAGATGTTATCACTGGTGCAGCTCTCCAGACTACATGCTTCACTCAAAAGTTCAAGTGCTGCATCTATGTGTATCTCGGTGATCTCGTCTTGATCACCATCCTGCAAAGTATAATGCTTATAAATATAATCATTCAAAGAAATTTCTATATATATATATATATATATATTGTCATTCAAATGAATAAAATCATTAAATAAAGAATGCAGTAAAGAATCAACCTTCTTCTGAACATGAAGATGTCTGCTTATTCTTTCCTCGCAGTTCTCCATTGCAATCGAATCGTTCTAAACCGATGATACGATGGAAAAATGGAGAGATGCTTGTCTAGATTTATAGAGGATATTAGGGAGAATTATAATTTACATGGGAATTTCTATTTATATTAACTTTATATTTAAATAAGAATTGAATAAATGTATTCCTTATTATGGTATTTTAAATTAGACAACAGATAATGATCGACGAAGATGTCAAGCAGCCTAACTAGTAGAAACATGACAAAAAAAAAGATTATTTAGTGACCTACGTGGACCAAAGTCTTGATAGTAAGATTCTGATATTTATCATTTATTTTTTACCGAAAGAAAGAAAAAAAAAACGATGAGATGTCTTCCGTATCAGTGTATGAAAAATAATTAGAAAGCTAATAATAACTTATATTTACCATATATAAAAATTTAAATTAGAAAAAAAAAATAAAGAGTATGTGTAATGACAGTTATATTTAAGTATTAATGTGTATTATTGTATCCATGTACATTAACTTTCTGGTTCTTTGGATTTAGATTCCTGTATCCAATGGTTAATCGGATTCGGATCGGGGCGGGATGAACGGATCCGAAGAAACGCAAGCCCGTTTTGACGCGCCGGGGTTATATGCTTCGGAGTTGTGGGCTACCGGGTCGACTCGGGTGCTTGTCCGAGCCCCCTCTTCTCTCTCCCGTCTCCCCCTATTTCCCCGAGCCCTATTTCTCCGTTTAGCTCGGGGAGCGGCCACGGAGCTGCGGCGACAGAGCCCCGGAAGCGCGGCGGGAGCGACGTTCCGCCGTCCGCCCTCGGAGAGTTCACGGAAGCACCTCTCTTTTTTCCTTGTTGGGGTGGGTGGGACTCTTTCTTGGGGTTTCTCCGGTGTTGTTTTACTCTGCGATCCTTTGTTCCTCTTCTGTTCCTTTTTCTTCTTTGAATTATCGTAAAAATCGATTCTTTTCATCCACGATACTTTGCACCGACAGCTTGTGGATGTGGACATGATGATATATGTAGAGGAAGATTGCAGTCTATCTCATCTTTTGTCAATCTTTTTCTTGTTTCTCTGCTTTGACTTCTTTTCTTTTTGATAGTATTAAGGACCTGAAGCTAGCTCCTGGCTGAAGTTTTAGCTTGAGAATATTCTCCCAGTTGATAAAGTGAGAAATCCTTTTGCCCTTTAAATTATTCAAAAGAGATCTAGAACTTTTACTCTATTGAGATTTTGTTGTTATACACACTATACAGCAGACCCAAAGTTTGTCCGCCTGCGTCTTTGAAGATAGCAGCGGATGCCACTGTAATTTTGATTCTTTACAAATCACATAGGGGTGAAGTGTTAGTTTATTTTAATAAAAAAGTAAAAAAAAATGAATATAGTGCTTACAGTCTTTGGGTTCATCATCTGATGCACTTTGGAAATATATTTTGATCAGATCAACGTCAAGGTTAGTCTATTTTATTAAACTACACACATTATATAATCAAATAATCACATGTCATTTTCGAGCACCATCTGATGAATCATGAATCTAACTAAATCTAAAACCAAAATTTATCCAATTAATTTTTCCATCCCATGTGATGCTTTTCAATCCAACTCTAATCAGTGGTTCATACTTGATGATTCTCATGATTTTTCATATTTAATATAATAATTGTTCAAAGATGGATTCAAAACTTTTTGATGCTTTATAGTTTGCTGTTCCATCTAATCCTTCATGTAATTAATAATTATGGTTTTACCATTGTTTCTTATTCTTCTGTAGGTATCATGTCATCAGGAAGTAAGGGAATGGCATGTGTTTACAGATATGGCATATTGGTGATCTTTCTTTCTTGGGGTGTGTTGTCTTATTGTTCAATTGTCTATTATCGTGGCTTCTTTGGTAATATGCTTTATTAACTGTCATTCTTTTCTGTTATTTATGTTCATTTCATCCTGTCTTTGACTAAATTTCTTTAATGATGTTGACACATTCATGCGCTTAGTCTAATTGTATGTATGAGTGTTGCACATGTTCATCGCATGCCACTTCATTATCTTTCTCTTTTTGCATTGCATATTTCATTATGTAGTATTTCCTGAAGTTTATTGGACAGTAATATTCCACTATATTGTCTTGCCTGTTCCAAGTTAAGATGGATGCAACTGAAGGGAGGTATCATATGCTTTATACCTATTCGGACTCTTCTGCAGTATGACATGCATTGCACAGGACCCTTTTTGTATATATTTTCAAAATTTTCAGAGGAAGGTATTGGAGTAGCCAGAAATATTTAGGCCTTTTATATGTTGGTGAATGTATCTTAAATGCTTCCCTGACTTTGCAAATGATACAACGAAGCATCATATTAATATTAACAATAACATCCACAATCTATCAAATTTGATTTTTCTTTGCTTGAGATTTTTATTTAATCAATCATCAGCATTTTGATTTCTTGATGAATAATTCATGATTTGCCTCTGTGCTGACTAATGAGTATTGAAATTTGTATGTGTTGCCAGTATCAGCTTCATTACTTGTGTCTTCTAGTGAAGATGATTATTTCCGCTGTGAAAGTGTCGTAAGAAATTGGGCAGATGCTTCAAGTGAAAGAGGAATAAAAGAAGATGAATTAACTCTAAAGGATATACTATTTTTTCTGCATGTTCCGAGAACTGGGGGACGGACATACTTCCATTGGTCAGTGCCTTTACTTCTCTTTTCTTGGTATCTTGGTTCATATCATACATTGGCTTTTACTGAGTTGTGTTTCTGATATTCATTTAATTGCTTACAGCTTTTTGAGAAAAATTTATACGAGTGCTCAAGAATGCCCACGTTCCTATGATAAATTACGATTTGATCCAAGGTAGTTCTCCTTTTCCCATGGTAATTTAAGCTTTAATTGACATTTAATAGCTACAGGAAGCCAAACTCTGTCATAAAAACATTTAATTATTGTTTTTGCAACGGTAACAAACTTTGTTACTGCTTTACTTGCGAGATTCATGGAATAGTCTGAGTTAAAATAGGAAAAATCTGATCCTGCAGAATACATAAGCAAGTGCTTGCAGGAAGCATCATTGTGGATCATCTTTGAAGAACAACAAACTATGGATGTTCTTAACTTACTGATTGAGTTTATGATTGCATGATGTTAGTTACTCAGGATGACAAAAGGGACAAAATTTGTCCGAAAATCAGCTGCTAATTAAAGTTGGCCATACAGACTCACAAGAATTGTCCTTGATGTATTAAGTGGTACATATATTGCAATGGGGTGATGAAGCATAAAAAGAGCACCCATTTGAAGTTGTTTTCAGTAGAAACTGGTAAAAAAAAAAGAGTTCGTACGAGGCTTCACTATGGAATAATGAAAAGGCTCTTTTATGGATATCTTTAAGACACCACAATGTTTAGAGTGTAGAAAGTGAAGGAATTGACTGAATGTATAGAAGTAGTTACTAAGGAATTTAAGGAACCTGTAATAACAGCTGAAATCAGTGATCCATAACATAGCCAAGGACTTGGTGTCAGTCATGCTTCTTAGGAAAAGAAAAGCATTCAATGTAGGAAAATTAAGTATGATGAGGCCAGTTTGGAGTAGGATTTTTGCTAGAGCTGTTGAGCGGTATGATTTCAGTCATTCATTATCATGGTTCTGAACACATTCCAATGAACATGCTTTTATCTCAATGCTGTAGTTATTCACCATTGTTTTAAGTGGAACACCTTAATTTTGAGCAGGATGGAAATTTGAGTTGCCAAATTGCAGGAAAGTGTTCAGTCAATTTAGAATAGGTCAAACATATCAATGTGGTGAGACATATTTAATGGTTCTATTATGTACAATCTAGAATGGAAAGCAACATATTAGCTGTAGTAGCTATCTGTGACAATATAATTTGTCAAAATCTCAGCAGCAAGGCAAGTGTTCATTTTCCTGTGTGATCAAATTGTTTCATGGCAAACATTTTGTAGGATAAGTTAAATATGCTGTTTTTATCTTCTTTATTTCTGGTGAAACACAACAAAGTGGTTTGAAAATTTAAAAAAGAGCTCTGGATACCTATTCTCTCATGGTTCTATTAAGTTTCTGAGTCTGTTGGAAATAATTTTATGAACATTAAGATTCTTAAATTTAGAAACGGCATTTAGATAATATGTTTTATTTATCTTGATATTTTTTAGCTCTGATAAGCTGAATTTGGTGGTCTAGCAAACCCAATTGCAGATTGGTGGTTACTCATGATGACTATAGTTTGATGTCCAAACTGCCTAAGGACATGACCTCAGTGGTAACAATTTTGAGAGATCCAGTTGATCGTGTGTTCAGCATGTATGAATTTTCTGTGGAGGTTGCAGCTAGATTTCTTGTGCATCCAAATTTGACTTCAGTAGCCCAGATGTCTAGACGAATACGCCCAAAATCTCGTGCTGTTAGCACATTGGATATATGGCCTTGGAAGTATTTGGTTCCTTGGATGAGAGGGGACTTATTTGCACGGGTGTGTATTCGTTACCCATTGGTGCCTACATTTACCTATCTTGTCTTATGATAGTATGCTTCTTTGTTCAGCTTGTTTTTACTGACATGCACAAAAATAAGCTACATAACTACCAAATCCTCGAGTAGCTTTCTATATTGGTCTTGGCTGGTCAGGCGTAGATGAGGTCAATGAGATGACTCAGCTGCGGTGTTAGTTTTGTGATGCAACCTGGTGGTTAGATTATCTTACTTCATTAAGATTAGATCTAGTATGAGTCATAAATTCTAAATTCTAAAATTACAAAAAATAAGAATGGAGTTGGATGCATGAAAATATTTGTCTGTAAGAGGGCAAACACTTTATCTAGAATTTTGTAAATTTAAACACAAACATTATATATATATATATATATATATATATATATATATATATATATATATACACACACACACACACTTTAAATACAAAAATGTAATTGCTCTATTTTTAAATTTTTATCAATATACAAGTAAATCATAAAAGTTGTATGTCCTTGTGACATCATTGTTTGGAGGCACAAGTCTATATTCATGTTTCTTTGCAGTTTTGTTTTTTTTTAATTTTTTCCATGATACCAAGTGGTAGGGGTTGGTGTCCCATGTAGCAAGGATTTAGATCTTGGTCTGATATTGATTTGAATAATTTATCATATCTAAGGTACTGGTATGCAGGGCATCATATCAACCTATATAGCTCAGTAGCACCCAAAAATAAAAAAATTGGTATCGATGCGTATTGGATCATATGGTCCAATATTGGTCCTCGGTTAAACTAGTAAGCATTGATCAGTATGCATTATATCAACTGGTAGTTGAAATCATGCTCCCCAGTATGCTGATACATTGATTTTGTCAAAACTAGTCTCAAACTGAGATTTAAATCCTTGCTTCACACCATCTTATCAGTCTTAATATTGTGTGAGATACTATAAACTGATGATATTTATAAATATGTAGGAATTAAAACGGTCAACATACGCCGAATATTGAAATAAATTACCATGCTGATTCTAGACGAGAAACGGTTAACAAGACTATATGTTAGACCAAATGATGCCAACAAACCTAATGTCAGTTAATGTTGTAGATGGGTTTCATGGAGCTTTAACTTATATTTCTTCTTCACCTCTCTATGCATGCCTGAAAATCTCTCTGACCAATTGTGGTCAAATGTTGTACAGAGGGATGCTAGAGAACTTGGGAGACTTAGAAAGACTGAAGAATTCAGTAACCCATATGACATGGAAGACATGGTTATGCCCTTACATGAGTTCATCAATGACCCTATAGCTCATGACATCATTCACAATGGAGCTACTTTCCAGGTGTGATGCTGTAATACCTGCTGGCAGCATTCTAATCTTTGCTTGCTGTTCTTGCTTTTTTTTTTTTTTCTTTATAGGATGTCCTGCAGTGATGCTTCTTCAACTGGGCATTGTTTCTGCTCATGAAAAAAAGTATCCTTGTGTTTGTTCTGTCTACAAATGATATGTTATTTTCTTATTTATATTTAGTTATTATTTTTATTGCATATATAGGTAACCTGAAGATGTTGCCTTTCTGAAAAACGAAGAACTTCAGGAATTAATAGATATTAGATTGGTTGAACTTGATTTCCTTTTGTCCTGGAATTAAGGGACTTCGTGGCAATGCAAATAGACAGGCTTACTGGTGTTATTTGAGTTTCCAAACTGGTTTGGAGCATGTTATATATAGGTTTCAACCTTAGAGCACAAAATTGGTAAAGAATGAACTTATTAGAAAGAGAATGCCAATTTTTACTACCTGTTCTGTAAAGAAAAAGAAAAAAATACTACCTATTAGGTTCTTACTCATTCAGAAGCATAACATTGTTGTTCTGGTAGCCCTTTGACAGTTTTTGAAGGTGGTAGCTTGATCCCGTCTACTGAATTGAAAATGATGGTTTACCCTCATTTATGATTTAACTATTTACTTTCAGATAAAGATTCCAAGCAAATTTGTTTCTTTTTCTTTGTCATATTTACGTATTAGTAGGTGAAGCTTCCATTCCATCAACATTGAGCCAGTTGATTGATCAAGCCATTAATTATGATCTTTGTCTCTTTTTTTCATTTTCTCCTCGCGTTTGCTTTTTTTGTTTTTAAAGGATAACTGATCTTTACATCTCAAGATGTCTGCCTTTTTGCTTTTAGTTCTCGTAAGAGTTGTGTACTCTGTGATATGTGCTCAATATTCAACTGTAATGTTATTTTTTTGTTCCAAATACGTCCTGGAATGCCATTCAGGTAACAGTGTAGGGCATCCACACAGTACCACTAACTGGATGAGGGACATTACCTCTCTGAATTTAATTTTTTGATATGATAATATAATGTGATCATGGTCATGAGGGTTGTGCAGTACAGATTTTGTTAATACAGTGGTTTCATATGTCAGGTAGCAGGACTAACAAACAACTCATATGCTGTAGAATCACATCATGTGCGTAGTTGTGTAAGGAAGCACCCAGAACTTGGCCATTTTGTACTAGAGGTCGCGAAGGTGCATTTAATGAGGCTTGATATCATTGTTATTATGATTTGTATGCATCAATCTTTGTTTTTACTGGTAGTCACAGCTACTTAATGCTACAGCATAGGTTGGATCAGATGCTATATGTTGGTCTCACTGAAGAGCACAGGAAATCTGCTACCATGTTTGCCAAACTGGTTGGAGCACAAGTACTTTCCCAGTCTGAAGCCTTGAATTCTACCTTCAAGCAGGAAACTTCCAACCAAACTGGTACACCTGAAACTTGATTTTTTACTTTTAGTCATGGAGTATCACAATTTTCGTATTTATGTCTATATGCTCTGTGCTTTTATGGTGCTAATCATATATGCTAGATGAATGCTGTTGTTTATGAGCACAACTAAGTGACATGAGAATTAGAAGTTGAAATTCCAATCAGTACAAGGGATGTTCCTTGGGGATGTAACAACCTGTCTATGATGAGTTCTTTCTCCCCTATCTGAACACTGCTTTAAATTTATATAATGGCAAATAACAGTGACAACACAGTAAATAATATTCAAATCAACCATTACTATTCAGGTATTCCATTTTTTTGAGAGATTTAATTTTGATAAATAGGAAAACTATAACTGCAATTGTTCGCTGCCCCAATGGTTAAATGACTATTAGTGCTTGGTTGAATTTAACTCCAATGAGAGACAGTTCGAGGTGTTGAGGCTTTTTCCTTCTTCGTCTGGTTGTCAACCATAGTGTGGCAGAGATGGAATATTTGATTTGAAATCAGCACAGACCATATCCCTGTACATGTGCCACCTGACACAAGTCAGAATAGGTTGCACTTGTCATCTATGCTTGAGAATGCTTATAGTCAACAGTTTTTATATAAAATGAGTCCAGAAGGACAAAAATACATGGAATTCTTATACAGTTTAACCTTCTTTACAGTACCAAGCTCCTCTTTTTCAGATTCTGAAGCTGATGGTTTAAACCAGATTGAGGTAATTCTAGATAGTCTTTTTATGAAGCATGACAATTCATGATCTTTTTACATCCTTCTTTTCTTGTGATAGGGTAGCACCAACAATCAAAGTGACAGTGAAGTTCCTTCTTCAACTCATGTTGAACCTGCAAGAGAGAATGTAATAGTACTTTGAAAGTTCATTTTGTATAAAGTTTTTCTCATACCCTTGTTATTGGAAATATCAAGCTGATATCTTTTTATTAATTCTGCCAATACAATGATAGTTCTTTATCTTTGTTGGCATTTGGTATTTATTCTGCTAGCTTGAGTAATATATTCACCATTGTCAGATGACAGTTGGAAGGTTGATGGAGATCTATGAAACATGCATTTCCAGTTTACGAAAAACCCAAGCATCTCGCCGGACTCTGTCTCTTAAAAGAGTTGCTCCTGCGAACTTCTCAAAAAAGGTAGGTTGTTGGATACCGTAGGAAGTTATGAATCATGATTTTGTGCATTAAGCTTGCGTATGTTTATTTTATTTAACTTACTGCATATTGGTTTAAGTGCCTAGGAATTGACATGATGTAGAAGGTCAGGTGCCAAGAGCAGTCAGTCTGGTTATCTTAACCTATCAAAATTATTTACAATGTCAGAAGTGTTCTTTTCTAGGAAGCTGAGAGCTATATGACTAGCATTGGCATAGATGTCATGGTACTTTTATGCAGGGTCTGCCGTACCGAACCATACCGCCCAATACGGGCGGTATGTACCGGTCCGACAGGTTGTCGGTACGCGGATCGCATGTTACCGGTCCGAGTGCACTGTAATACTGTACCAATGCTACAGTACTCGGCACACCTAGGTGTACCGCTCGGTATACCGTACCGGTACCGAGCCCAGGTCGAAATACCGATACGGTACGGTATTGCGAACCTTGCTTTTATGCATGGTGCCTTGGCTATTATATGCCAGAAAACCTAGTTGAAAATGACATTTTATCTTCTTGCTCTGTCTCCTTTCTTTGTAGATTATGTCGATTATGTTACCGCGTAAAAGTGGGATCTTGATTTAGCAAATAGGTCATGGAGTTGACTCGAGTATCCTTATACATTTCTAACTCTATTCTTTTTCCCTAGGGTGCTTGGACTTGGCAGAGAAGACATCATACTCATCAATTTAACATGACACAGGTTTTCATATGGGATTTTAGTTGGATCCTATTGAAGCCTAAGAAGAACAAACATGGACATAGAATAGGGAGATGACAAGACGTAGATACAACAAGGACACATGTAATTTTTAATTTATATAAAATATTCAATTAATATAAGTTTTAAAATATTTATATTTAAATTTTATAAATTCTGCAATGTGAATAAATAAATATCATCATTGAAGTTGAAAAAATTAAAATCATTTAAATGTAAGTATCTAAAATAAGGGTTGAATACATCAAATAATATTTAACAATCTCCAGATATAATTGATATATGTTTCCTTATGATAATCTTTAAATTTCTTTCTAGATTTATTTCCTTGCGAGGTCGATGATCCATCTTTATGCAGAATCCGAAGTAGATGGCCCTCGTGAGGATCGTGAGTGCAACACTGCATGCGAGTTCTACGTGCCGAAGCGTGCAATAGCGAAGTGGAAGAGCTGTCGTGGCCCACAAATAGAAATGAAAATAAATAAATAAAGACACGACCGGACATGTGTGACATGTGTCCGGCCATGTTGATGGTGTATATGTGTTTTGACACATGTTGAACATGGACACGTCTATCAAAAGCACGTGCCCATGCTTCTTAGGTTGGAGCTAGCCAAAAAGCAGCTCGTCATTGCCCAGAGTTGTTTGACTTATGATCATTCCTAATTATTCTGCCTGAATCTGAACACTAGGGAAGAATAAGAGAATGATTGGGGATGATGAGAAAATGACAGGAAGTAAAAGAAACATACTTAGCTTGTTGCATGCCCCCATCACCCATATCTAGCTGATTGTCAATTGATGTCATTTTTGCTGTTGGCATTGCAGCTACTTGCCACAATAAAAAGCAGATGTGTTCAAACTGGTTTGAACCAAATTGTTAAGGATCAAATCGAACTTAGCTGAACTAAGGTAGGTTTGAATCGGAACTGATTCGGACCTACCCAACTGAACGTGTTCAAAACTGGTTAATCCGGTTAGTTGGTTTATAATTTCAAGCAATTCTTTAAAAATATATTTTTTAAATGAATCGGTTTGCTTCGATGAACTGAACCAAAATTTTGGTCCAATTAGGCCAACATAACAAGATAAGTAAAATTGGGCCCATGTCATTTGTGAAATTGTGGCATTGAAATTGAGCCAACATCGCTATTGTATCCGTAGTTTAATCACCAATTTGTGGAACCCAAGTGTACTCAAGGGCGTACCCAGTACACGAGGCTCCCGCCAATGTGGGGTTTGGGGAGGGTCAATGTATGTAGCTTTACCTTTAAGTATTCAAAGAGGTTGTTTCCGCGACTCAAACCCGAGTCTTCCAAGTTGTAAAGGAGCAACGTTATCATTGTACCAAGGTTTACCTCAAACCCAAGTACCCTAGGAATTTTGTAAAATCGGTTTTGTTGGAACCGTTAACCAAATTGAAGAAGAGAACTTTGAATTGGGACCGTTTATAGCCTTCAAAACGAAACTATTGATGAACCGATTCGGGTTCAATTCAGTTGTTTGGTTCGGTTTTAACACCCCTAATAAAAAGATATTGATGGGTCCAAGGAAAAGGGAGGGAGACAATAGGAAGAAAGTATTTGATTCATTATTGAGGGGATTCCCAATATCTAAAGATAAAGAAAAAAGAGAAGAGAAAACAAAAGAAATGGTTTGAAAAATAGTTTGAGCCAATGTTGTCAAAGGTGTTAGGCATTAATTGGCTAAAAGGTGTCGTGGTTCTAAAATGAGTGAGGCATAGGGGCTCGTCTAGGTGATTGCTTGAGTGAACCTAGACGCTCACCAGTTTAAAAATATATATTTAAGGAAAAACTAATTAGTAGATTAAAATTTAAATAATATATGTGTTTCATATCATTTCATATTAAAAAAGATTATCACTAAAACCTCAAATTACATATATTTAACCATATGTAAAGCAAGGTTATGATACTGTTCAACATGGTTCAGTATGGTACATGATAGATTGAGTAGTATGCCTGATATATATGCCATCTGTGACAGGCTGACAATTTCTTTCTTTTATTTTTGTCAGCTTTTTTAGGTTTTTACCAAAACTCGATACGTATCGATATACCGACACTCGGTTCATCAGTCTGGACAAGTATGGTACCAGTCGGAGCCCTGATTGGTACCCTACCAATATAAGAAATTGTGAATCTTGGTATACAGTATTATAACTCTCAATCATCCAAATCCAACAACAAAAATAACAAAACAAAAGAAGAGTAACATTTATCAGTCCAAAACTCATTTTGAAATATATAAAATAATGAATGGGTATTCAAATATATTGATTGTTTCTTTTGTTAACATTTTAATTTGTAATCATACTTTAGTATCCTTAACTAGAATAGTAGTCGTGTTTGACACTAAGATCTATATTTGCATCTGATATCAGTACCTAGGTCCAAATAACTGTTTTTTCTTTCTATATTTTCAATTTATTTTGATCATCTCCTATTATTACGCTGTGTATTTATGATGATTAGTTTCATTAGAATCAAGATTGTTATGTTTTATGTTGATACTTTTCGTGAAATCGTGATAGGTTATGTTGCAAACCAGCATATTCCTGTGCTCCTATGCATTACTTTGATTTCCTTCTTGGTTTGTTTTATTATTCACACCACTGCAAAAGTGAGAAAATACACATCATATGGTAACCAACCAGGAAATTGGATTTTTCAGGCACGCCTATCTGTTCCTGCAACAATTCTGCAGCAAATCCAATATCTGAACAGTCTTGATGTGGAACTTTACAAACATGCTCAAAATATATTCATACGGCAGGAGAAACATATCATGCAAAGTGCTGAAATTTTCATTCAGCCAGAGGTATTTATCTGAACAGTCTTGATATAGAACTATACATACATGCTCAAATCTTAGTCCTTCAAAATTCCTTTTCCAGCTGCCTTGCTTTGCAAAGAAAGTAGACTTAAAAGTTTGTCTTACTCCATAAAATCTCGTCTGTAACAGAAGATTCATTATAGCTAAAGGTGGTGATTGTCAGTATATCTTAGACTTTCAGCAAGCGATGAATTGCATTCTGGTTTACTACATGAAGTTTTTTAATTTTAAGTGGAAAAACACCATATACGATTATCATGCTTTTGTGGCCCATATGAAGATGTCAAATTCAGATTAGTGCTTATAATATCGGCCTATCCAATTATTGTTCCAGCTATTTATTGGTTTGTCATTGTTTGAGTAGTTCTTCAAATATTCCTACCACTAATAAAATATTGTGAGCAGCATTGGTTGGCTTTGCTGTAAGCTTGTAATCCCAACTCTTGGTTTGCTGTTACTTCTACATGCTTGTCCGCTGCTTAGAGTGCTGACGTTGCAACTGAATCAATCTTGGACTTTTGATGAACTGCTTTTCTTGGATGTCTGTAACTTCACTCACCCAAATGGTGTTCTGAAACTTGTGCCTGTTTCTGCTGCTAGTTCTTTCTTCTTGATCTTATGTATCGAAATGTTCTATGTGCCAAAAAAATATGAATCTGCATTTTTTATTGTCTGGCTCAGGCTCACATTGCAACTTTTCATTGATGCTGCAGGACTTGCAGACAGCAGCTTGTGGCGGCTCATATGGATGCCCACCTTGGAAATCACTCTTAGTCATTGCATTGCTGGCGATTGTTGTTCTTATCATGCTGTTTCTATCGACAGGGAGAAGGACTAACAAAGTAAAGAAATGATGATAGGATGACAAACTGTGTAATCTTCTCAAGCACAAGTCGGATTGGTTGGTGTGAAGTTTTGTGAATGCTGAAACGACTTCTGCTGCAAAAAAAGATTATAGAATGCAAATGAAGAAAAGAAACGACAGAGCTCAATAAATTCTACATCAGATATTATTTGTTGGGTCTCGTTATTGTGTTAGATCTCCATTGTGGGCGGCTCGTCTCCTTTTCGGTGTTCTTGTTCTTCCACTTCCAAAAGGTGGGAGTAAAACCCAGCTTTGTTCACTCAATTCAGGATTAAAATGGAGCTGTCCTGTCCGGTACATAATTTGTCGATATATGGTTATTTGACGTTTTGATTTGTTTAAAACGTCAACAATAAAATCATTAGTCCTAATTATATAATTTATTTGGGATTGATTGCACATTAAGATTTATAAAAGTCATATTAAATCTATAATCCTTAACTTTTTATTTATAATTTTTATTAAAGATTTTATTTTATTTTTATCTTTTCTCATATAATTAAGTATATATTCATATACTCTTAAATGTTATTTTCTCATTTTATGATTCATCAAAGTGATACTTCAAATTCTGGACAAAGAAGAAATTACTCGAAGAGTTGCATAAGTAAGCATATCGACACACAGATTTAATTGTCTTGGTTTTGCTGAAACAATCTTGCTGAGGCGGATGGCTACAACAAGCAACACCGGATGAGACAACAAGAACTAGCACAACAAGTGCCGTCGTCACCATCTTAATCTTAAGGTTGACAGCCCAAAAGAAACTTATTCCAGGTGGAATGTCATGGTCATATCAGCCTGTAAGAAAATGAACACAGGAAATAAAAAAAGAAAAAAAGGATATGGAAGCCACTCCACAAGAAAGCCGATTAATTACTGTGAATACACTCCTACATCAACATGCAACAAACAAACAAAATTATCCACCCGGTGAACACGAGTCGTCGAAGGAACCGTGATCTGCTACGCCGAGACAGCAACAAGAATACTTAGATCGCAAGCATAACCACTTATGCAGAAGAATACAAGTCTTTGATCCCCAAATAGCACACACCTTTGATAGCTGACTGATCATTCTTCAATTTTATTAGTAAAGCAAACCAAATCCATCCTTCAGAAACTACTTTTACATTATAACTTCTCACCACCAAAGGAGGAAGAAGGAAACAAACGTATCACCCAGGAAGTAGAAATAGTCCATACATATGAGAGGTTGATACAATCACATTCAGGATGGATGCTAGTCTCATATCCAGCTTAACAACCAAGTAGAAGGATTCGATGAATTTCTTCGATTTGGCGTGTTTTCAATAACACTTCATAGAAAATGTCAGCGAGTAGTGAAACTCAAAACATTTATCTCTGACTCCTAACACAGATGACAGCGATGAAAGAAGTTGGGAAAGAGTACACAGTCTGAAAGAACACAAAATTTAAGATGTGATAGATGCATCTCTGAGCAAGCTACATGAACATTCTTATCGTCGGTAAAATCTCCAAACCTATGTAAACTAACTTTTCATATAATTTATGTTTCATCCAGTCTAGACATCCGGATCTAAAAGCAATAGCAGCTCTTTATGAACTAACGAGCGATAAATAAGGACTGTTTGTTTATCAACCAAAAATTGGATATCATAGTTACATGACATCTGACCCTGCAAGAGTGGGATACTAGCCAGCATGTTTCAGTGACTACTGAGTTTTACTTTTTTGTGAGTATTTTTCATTGGGGCTGAAACAGATGCAACAAGCTGCAAAGAGTAAAAAAGCAATCCTTAGCCACAACTTTATAAACAACTTCAAAAATTTTGTGCTTGGGAAAGAGACCAATGGTCTGAAATGGTCCCACATTCCAAGAGCTTCCAATTTTGTTGCCCATAGGCTTGCTAGTAGGGGTAAGGGCTTCAGGGCAATTATATAGGTGGGATAACTCCACCGAATTCTGTAGCTTGAGCTTGGTTAATTACCTGAACGAATGAGATTTAGATTTTCTTTTTTTTTTTAATTGAAAAATTACCTTGACACCACATTCTTTTTCAACTAGGCTTGCATCTCAAGGATTCTTGCAAATGACATCTGTGTATCCATGTTTAAAGCCAAATATAGAGGAATCCAACATTTGATGAGTGAGAACACATGCAGAGTTAGATGAAGATGTAGACAAATATTATATGATGCAAAGTTTCAACCACAGAGAACACACCCAATACAACAAATTTCCGATGTAATACAAGATCAATGGGAGAAAGAAAAACTGACACATTAATATCAATTGAAGTACAATAGTAGTAAGCTGCAAACGACACTTATCAAGGCATGAAAATACAAAAGAACTGATGACCAATTTTATTTCCTCAAGATGGAGGCAACAACAATGAAATGGCAGAATAGTACAGTGTGAAGCTAACAAAAATAAAGAGTTTAAAAAAGAAACCTAAGAACATGCAGATACATCATATTATTATGTGTGGCTGTACTGCATGATCCATGTGAACACTCTCATGCTAAAAGATAATTTGGAAGAAGTTAAAATTTTTGGTTTTGAAATGAGATCAGGGAAAAGCTAGAAGATGAAAGAAAGAGAGTTACATAGAAGAGAGTGTTCTACTAAATCCTGAGTAAAATCTGAAATTTCAAAAAGGCAGAAATTACCCTGGCAGAATCAGTTATTTATGCCCTTTGATCAACCAATCTTGCATATCCTCCTAATGCCAGAAGATATGCAGCAATTCTTCAGATACTCAGCAGCCCATCACAGCACAGTTATACACAAAGCTTCCACAGTGCTTGCTGGCAATCATATTCCACTCTGGAGGCCCATCTCTCGGTGTCCATGAATTGAGTTCAATCATCCCACCCCCAAGAACTCGTGGTCCACCGATTACTATGAGCCGTTCACCACAAGCCCGAAATGCTAGGCCCCAACCATTTACTGAATCTGGCCTCTCGGGCAATCTTCCCAAAGTGATCCAAGAGTTACTCTGCTTGTCATACTTCCTAACCTCCTTTTCCGCATAGTCAGCTGCATATAGCTCATTATTAACTACCGCAACAAGTGGAGGTGCACCACTCGGGCCATTGAGCCCCAGGGACATACTTGGAATAACCCTCCAAGTACCTTTCTTCATATCATATTCTTCCCCACATGTCAGCAAGTCTGTAGGGCTAGACATTCCTCCGATGACATAGAACTTGTTGTCCATGAAGACACCTGAGCACATCTTCCTTGGTTGATTCATGCTAGGAAGAGACACCCAATTCTGTGTTTCAGAATTGTAAAGCTCTGCAGAACTCAATATAGTACCTCGAGCATCTATGCCACCAGCTACAATAGCTCTCTCCCCAAAGCTGGCAGATCCAAATAAGCACCTAGGGGAGTTCATTTCAACACCTTGGGACCAAGAATTTGTTAAAATACTATACCTCAGTATTATATGGGAAATACGAGATGTATAGTCCCTTCCGAAAACAAGGAGCTCGGTGCCCACAGCCAATGATTCCTTATCCGAGCGCATGAAGAAATCATTCGGGGGCATTCTTGGAAGGTTGATCCAGCGACCACAATACGGATCGTATGCTTCCCACTCATTTATGTTGCAGGAGAAGTAAATCCAGTGCTCGATAATCCCATCGTGCCGCCGCAGCTTGTAGAGGTCACCAGATCGTATCAGGGAATTAAAAGCCCGGTTGAGGGATGCAAGGGTGCCATAGTCGGATCGAGAGCATTGAACCAGACACTTGATAGACATGTCACGGCCAATTTGGCCGATAAGAGAGTTTGTATCAGAAAAATGGTTATCGTCATCGCTTGGACAACAGGATTCATCAAGAGATGAGGGAGGCTCTTGGAGCTCCGTGGACTTGGACCTCTTCACTTTAGCAGTTTCTTCTAGCTCTAAAGGTTCTACAGATGGAGCGCGCTTGGTGGTCGTGATCTCAAGGAGATGGTAGGTCATGTAAACCCACTTGGATTCTTGTTCGCGGGAGCTTGACAATGCTCTCGTGATCAAACACGACTTCCTATCTAACATACCCTTGAGCCACGCCAAATCCAGCCCCTTACTTCGATTGAGTTGCAGCCATCTATTTCCTTCTAAAAGCTGCGAGCAAGTAATTTGCTGGAGAGGTAAATGAAAGAACAAAAAGATCAGCAAAATGACATCATGCACAAAGACACAAATCTTGATATGACTATAGAGAAGAGGGAAGAAAAAAAGGGAACTTTGTTGATGAAAACAAATCATGCTGGCTATTTTGCCGATCAAATTTAATCATCAGAAACACAGAAACTGTCCTCGAAAACAAAGAAGAAAAATCAGAAAACCAGAAATCCCAAAGAAGAAGATCGAATCTTGAGGAACCCGTGGATCAGGACACAATCGCCGAACCGCCGCACAAGAAAAATGCAATCTTTCATCAAATTCGATCGATCTAACGAAGCTTATCAAGGAACAACAACGGTTGCACACCAAGAAAGGGAAATTGAAGAGTCAAACCCTAGCACGGACGATACCGGGCACAGATCCCCCAATTTCCATAAAAGAACACCAAAGTTTCCATTTTTCCTCTTCCCTTATCCCAGCCATGGAAAGATCTGCCACAAAAATTCCGCAACAAGACCTCGAAGAAGATTACCATATCCGGCCCCAAAATCCCTTTTCTCCGCTAGTATTAGCGAGCGGGGTGCAGGAAGCAACACGGAGAGACGAAAAGGAGAGATTTTGGACTTACATGTGCATTAGCAGCGAGGAGGAGGAGAAGATGAAGCTCGTATTGAGAACCCAAAGGAAGGAGAGAAAAAAAAAAAAAAAAAGGATCGAAACCGATGCCGACGTTGCTCTCCCTCCCTCTCTCTCCCTCTCTCCTTACTTTCTTTCGCGCTCCTCCTCCTCCTCCTCGTAGTTATCTTCGTCTTCTTCTTCTTCGATTCGTCCTTGCAATCGTGGGGTGCTCAAAGTTCATAGCGCTCCGTGTGCTTCGGGCTTTGCGAGCAGCTCATTCTTTTCCCTTCCTTTTTTTGGCCCCCCCAACCCTCACCCGCACCGCCCCTTTTATTGTCTCCCACGCCCTTCTTTCTTTCACCTCTCTCTCTCTCTCTCTCTCTATTTATTTATTTCTTAAAAAATATTCACAGTGCAAAAAACCATTTCTAATTAACCAAAAATTTCAATTTTAATATCTTTTCTCACCCTTTATTTGATTAAAATTCACCAAATTATTTATTCTTAACAAAGAAAAATCTGGCGTTTGACCGTTGACTTTTTCCTCGACATAAATATTAAATGATAATATTATTATTATTTTTCGCTGGAAACACATTTTAAATCTTGTAATGTATGAAGAAGAGGGATTCAAAAAAGAAATAAAAATTGCTTTCTTTCTTTTATTTAAAAGACAGAATATTTTCTCACTTCTTTCTCGTCTTCCTCTCGTGCATCGAGCAATGGAGAGAAACCGATCGTGTCTTCAAACCCAGCATTTTCCCTCCAGATTGAGGACCAGCGATAGCAATGTCCTTATCCTTTCCGGCTGACAGTATAAGTTCATCCGATCGCAATGATCACGGAGGACCCAAAACTTGGACGATAAGGTGATGACCAAACTTTCATGATGCTGAATTATTGATCGAATTACAGGTGGAATCCAATTTCGTGTTCGACTAGTTGTGTTGCCAGGAGAACTCGGTTCTTGCGACCATTTGCATGAGTTGACGTTGGACTTTGAGATGTCTTTGGGATGGATCCTTTCAACCTAACTTTTTGTAGGTATGATGCGATCTGAAAGAGTAGAAGAACTCTTCGTCTGACCCATCGACACACGAGTCAATGTTTTTGATGAGCATGAAAGTAAAAGATGTCTAAATTGCATGTGTTGGGAGTGTTTCTACTCCAATATTTTGTGTCATACAAACATGATTAATCTGACGATGGAATGATTCACCAAATGTTCAAAGAACACAAACGACGTTGGTGCTGACTGCAAGCGTCAGTCAGGTTCAAAGCAGAGAAAACTACAAGGCATGCATGCAGCAAGCAAGCAAGCAAGCAGATAAGGATGACCGAGTTCCGTCTGCTGCTGGATTTGTTGGACCGAGAGGATGATGGAAGGAGAAGTGCAGTTCGTTCCATGTTTCTTCCTCACGAATCGCAAGCTGGGGTTGGTCAAATCCAGAGAAGATGAAAAGGAGAGAGAAAGAGAGAAGGCCGCAAACATGTTCATGTGGCTAATGCACATCCACACAGTGATTCAAGGCAAACTTGTGCAGCTCAGCAACTGCTTCAGAGCACTACAAAGACAGGCACGAATGCGGAGAGAGAAGCCGAAGAGGGACACCATGACAGCAACATATGGCCAATGCATGTGGTTCCAATATCACCTCTTTCCATGAGACTCGTGTACCTCAGAAAAGTCCCACTAATGGAGCATCTAAAGCCCTAAGAATTCTCCTTTCGGGAAAGACAGTACTGCAATGCAATGATCCTGGACTGGTTGGAACCCGTCGTCATCAGTTCGATTCCCTTCACCCATCAAAAGTCGGCATTACGCGTCCGCAGGAATCGAGTTCTCCAACAACACGATGCAGGATTCCCATGCATTACTCCATCTGTTCTTCATTAGCTTATCATGCAGAACTATGACCAGTACTCCATGATCGATCGACCGCTTCGCTTTCCAGTTCTTGGCAAGCACAAGATAGACTGATGCCTGCAACGCTTGGCATCATAAGATCCTTCCTTCATCTTCTTCTCGATGACTGTTCCTTCCTTCACCTCCATCCCACATAAAAGACAACTAATAAAGAAGAAGCACCGATGAGCTTGCGGAGGGAGGGCATGACAACTGCTAAGCAGAAGAAGAATGTTCTTCCCGGTGGGTGCATGCAGGCTGTGGCCAATACGTTGCCGAAACCTCGTTTTCCGAGAACAAGCAGACCTATTACGATATCAAAGGTTTTGCTTCGGGAGAGAGGCATTTTTGGGCGCATAACGACGACTTGTCGCCGCACGCCAGCGAGTGGGAAGGCTGCTGCGAAATGTTACGGACACAGAAAGCAATTCCTCTCTTATCCGTCGTTCTGTTTTCTGTTTCTTGTTTCGGTTACTTACCACTCTTTTGCCCTCGATTGTTTGGCTTGTTTTCTGCAACAAGCAAGCAACCAACCGCAGTGTTGCGCCAACAAGAACACGAGAATATGTAATGTAATGGCAAAGATAGTTATTCTCTCTTTAAAATGAGATAATATTATGTACTGTGTTTAAATAAAAAATATATATAAAGATAAATATTATAATAAAAATTATCTATTTGAAGTGTTTGAATGAATCAAATAAAAATCATGACGATGACAATAATAAGAGAGAATAGAGAAAAAGAATATGGTGATAAAAGAAAGGATGATAAAGACGACAACAAAGAATCATAAGTTTGATATCCTATCATTTTCATTTAGGAGTAGATTTATTTATAAGCTCATAAATTTCATTCTCCCTTAAAACAATTTCAATTTTTACTTGACCGCTTAAGATATAAATTGATATTAGGATTTTAATTAGTCGCTAAAAGAAATTTAATGCCACCGATAAATACGGATATCAACATCGCAAAGTGACATGACTCAGTGCCTAACTCAATCACATCCTTCTCTCGCATCTTAAGTCATGTTTTGAGTGACTGATTGATTGATTGATCGTTGGGGGGAAGAAAAAAAAGCTTGTGATTAGCAAAAGAAAGTATCTTTCTTTGTAATCAACTGTTAGAGATAACACATTTTATGTTATCTTACTCTCTTAGGTTTGGTGTTTGGTTACATCACAAGTTAATGGCACAGCATGGGCTCGTGAGAGAGAGACTTTGACTTGAGGATGCCTACAATTTCCTTTGTCTTTTCATGCGCTTGAAGATTCCCAATACGACCCAAAAGAAAAGAGTGACATCAAAGGATAAGGATGCAAAGAAAATTCATATAGCTTGAAAATTCCAATAAAATACCTTTGGCTAGTATTGCTTTCTTTTCTTGTAGAAATGTATATCATGCTTGTGGCTAACATTCTTTATTTTATATAGTAATGGATGGATTTTGACCGTTGACTTATGGAAGTATCTCAACATAAATATAATTTCTTTGGTAATGTGGTTTAAGAGATGCTATTAAGGTCCTGATTATGAATTTTGTCACTCAACAACATAAATGAGATAAAAATTTATGTGTCTCTCTTTAGAAAAACTTAAAAGAGATAAAGATTATTGTTCGGGTGCATACTATATAATAATTCCATTCCGAGATGTGTCGTAGAAAATGAAAAGAGAAGAAATAAGTACTCCAAGAAATCCTTGTTAATTTATTGCTTGAGATCCTATTTCTATTTTCCACCCATACTCTTAAAGTAGAGTTGCTATATTTATTATTTTCATTACTGTTATCAATAGGAGTGTAATAAAAAGTAGATAATTATAAAATTAAAATATGCTAATGTACTAAACAAAATGATAAGATTTCCCATATACATAGTAATTTTGACATATATAAGTAACTATAACCTCTGACCAAAGAAAAACATACATACATACATAATATGTCTAAAATTTATCCATACAAAATGCTCATTTCTCTACTAGATCATTTGAGTGGAGTTATATTATCACTTGTAAATAAAGTCTATAATGAGTAATCACTTAGTAACTATAAGCTTTTTTATGATTTATTTAGTAAATATAATCCGATGATATATTATATGCATAATAAAAAGGTAAAATTTTATATTAAAATAATTTAAAATATTTATATGTATGTGTAGAAAATAAAGTAAATTTATGAATATTAAATATTATTATAACTCAACAAACATTATAAACATGAGAGAGACTGAAAAAATAATAAATAAAATAAGATTTTTTAAAAAAATTCTCAAATATATAAAATATAAACTCATCTCCCCAAAACAAAAGTTTCTGCATCAATTCAGTAAACAGCTATATGGGGATGATGTGAGAGGCGTGTGGTAAGAGAAGAAGACCATCAATCAACACCACCATGTCGAGAACATAAGGCCAAAAGGAGAGATCAAATCAACATGGAGACGCCAATGTCGCATCCTTTCCCGTTCAATCTTCGCGGCTAATCCGTCCACACCTTTCGCCAATTAAGGCACACCCGCCGATGACAAGACACTCCAATCGTGTCGGCAACAGAACCCATTCCACCCGGACCTCGGTCGACGGGCCGACGTCGCCACCGGTAACACGTGCGGTGATAGCGACCACCTTCCCAAGGAAGAAGAGGTAATGCGACCAGTCTTCTGGAGCCAATTAATGTTCGGTCCGAGGAAGCTGACGATGTCAAGGAGGATAACCTGTGTCATCTGCATGCTTGTCTGTGGCCACATGCGTCGGACGAAAGGGTTGATGGCGAGACGGTGCATTGCATTTGTCCTGCCTTCGGTAGGCCATATATAAATATCTTTTTTTATATATGCTTAACCTTTATAAATAGAGTAATAATGAAACATATGATATTTTTAGCAACAGTCTTCGTAACATATGGCATTAGATACTAATTCAACCTATCTTACGAAAAATTAAAATGAAAATATATAAGATCATGAAGCCAATTAGTTCGATCCTTCACATTAATTAGCATGGATGACTAATATGTCTCCAATTTTAACGCGCATGGATAATACATGGCTTTTGGTGAGCTCAAAATGAGGCCCAAAACCTGGCCCAGGCCCACGATCGTCTCCTCGGATGGGCTGGATCACCCTCGAAAGCAGTTCAAGGCTGATGTGGCTTCCCCAAGACCTCGCGCTGGGCCCCGCCAGCGTGATCCAACCAAGCTCGGAGTTGGGCGCCATACGACACCCCCGCTTGTGCCCGAACAGTGACTGGCCAACATGTAGTTTAGCGGCCGACTAGCGGAGAGAAGACGTCACCATCCCTTCCTCTCCTTCTTCGTTCCTCCAGAAACAGAAGCTAGTCTGCAGCCTCGGTGATCGCCGGAGGAGGATGAAGAAGAAGATGCGGGGTTTGTTCTCACTGGACCAAAAACCACACAGCCTTTGTTGTCGAACGTTCAGCGACAAGAGACAAGTGCAGGCAATCACGTGAACGATAAGCGCGCGCATCAGATTTCTTAGACTTTCTCTCTGTCACATCACATGCTCGCATAGTTATGTGGATGCATCCAAACTCGACTCTGAAGCCATCTTCCAAATCCGAACGCCTCACCATGGAAGCTTTCTCGATCCGTCAGACGTCTCTTCTGTGGAGTGTTGCAGTCTATATGTGTCTTTTGCTACCTGCTACCTGCTACCTGCTACAGCACAGTAGCTCTCGCTTCGGAAGACCAACTCCATGCTTGTGGCCTTTGGATTCATTTGCTCTTCACCTTCTCATCATATCCTCTCTCAATACGGCTGGCTCTGATACCCTCACATCGATCCAACGCGAAAGAGAAGAATTTAGGGTTTCAGGAGCCAGCACATGAGTCCATCCATAGTCCCTGCCACACTGACTGGATGGCATCAACTGGCTCACCATCTCATTGCAGCTACGATGCTGCTGCTGCACTTTACTGCAGACATCACAGGTGTTATGCTTGTGTGCCATGATGCCTTCCTCAAGATTACAATATCTTTCTTGCCCACACACCTCGAAAGCTCATCATCGCTAGCAACTGGAAAGTGATGAAGTATTAGTTTGAGTAGTAAAGCTTGAGATGGATCTGCAAAGTCCAAGCATGGAGCATATTCTTGCTTTCTCTTTGTTCTATATTAATCCAAATACAGATGTGTGTTAGATCATCACGAATGGAAAGTGAGATTGCTCGATGTTCGTAAGATCCAAGAATGGAGCATATTATTTATCCAACTCAATGTGAGATGGGTCTTCTTTTTACAAACCATGTAAAGGTAAGGATCCTTTATAATATGTTGAATCATAATTCAAGCACCTCTACTTTAACCCAAGATATCAAGATAAACAGGTCACATTGTCCCTACCATGTGTATGTGTATGCATAATATATGCAACATTTATTTAATATGCAAAGCATGCATTTGAGAGTGCCGAAAGGGTGCAAAAGAAAGGGGTAGAAAGCTGTAGGGAATTTGATATTACTAGCCCTAAAATCTGTGGCAGAACCACTCACATTGGGAGACTACATATATATACATGTCATGAGTAATAAAACTTCCATCTTAAACTTATTTGAGTTCATATTAATTAGTATATGTGATAAGTAAACACATGAGCATTGGAAAGTAGGTAACTTAAGATATTTCAATCATTGTTTGACAAAATTCCTTGGGGAAAATGATCCAGAAGATGCATGATTGCCACAAGATATTATATGTCATAGCACAAAGGTTGGTGAATGATGGATGCAGTGGCAAAACATGGAAATTGGTACTTGAGATTGTCACTTCATCATTTGTTGTGCTAGGGAGGTGGGTCAAAGGCCAAGAAAAGAGTCAAACACAGCACACTTAGATGGTCTAGTGTATATAACCTAGGAGCTAATTGTTTTTGGGAACCCTTCATGACCTTGGCAATACCTTGTTAAGGGTTCCTTGTTGGTGGCTCCACACTTGGATCAAGTGGATATGCATGGTGTAATATCCATTTTGAAGGCTTCATAGTGTCATTTTAGAGTACAAGTAGAATACAAGACATATTTAGTCTCATTCAAATCCATGAAGCTAACAAAGAGAGAGAATTCACTTATAGAGGTGAAAACAAATTTGGACAGCTTATGTTGATAAACTTTGAAGAACATTTGACATAAACATGTCATTTATTTACTGCTTAACTGAAAAATATGATGGAACATTAAATTGTACATGATAATGACATTCTTATGAGAACTTCATGTACCACTGATTCCAATTCACTTAGCATCTGATCTCTAAAACATGCATCTTTAGAAATCTCACTTGAGTAGCTACAATAGCTATCATTGTACTAAGAACAAAAATTAAAACACTAATATTAGAGAGATGGAAAAAGAGATTGTTTTAATGAGCATTAGGTGCTAATCTTCAATCTAGCTTCCACAAACAATATTAATAATATTAATGGTCCAATTATAATAGCCTTTAAATAGAGTATGAATATGCCTAGAGACTCACATTTGACTTTCAAGTGTCTTTGGTTTTAATTAACGAAGCACTTGATCATGCAACCTTTGTCCCCCACAAAGCCTAATCATCTACCAGAATGCATCTTTAGACCTTTAGGATCATTTCCTTATTTATTCTTCACTAAATTGTTCTAGGAATAAAAAATAATTAACTCTGAGCACTCAATGTTTTACAGTGGATTATCTTTCAACTAGGTGTTGGTATCAGGATTCCTATTAAAATTCAGAGTCATGTTCTTGCTTAAGTCAACAACAAGTAGCTCTATTTTGTCATTAGTATTTTATTAAAGATGATGATGATATCAATCCCCATACTCCAAAGGGTTCAGTCATTTATTCAAATCTGAGTTCATCAGAAATGTAGACAATGGAGGTGAAAATAATGGTTGCTACATCCTTGTTTGATGACATGCAAAATGATAGGCTATATGGCTCCAATTTTCTACCTCATATCATGCCCACACCATAATACCATCACTAGTAAAAACTAAAATGAATACTAATTATGTTTAAGCTCATCCTAAAAAATTTATTTTATTTTTGTTCTTTTGAAACTAGTCATAGGCTTACCTAATGTCTCAGTAAAATGTTTTAACAATACAATTAAGAAAAAAAAACATATAAAATTTATGCCTAAGTTACCTTTTATTCCCAAAAATCAAATTTTAAATTAATTTCAAATAACACTTAAGAATTATAATTAACATCCTATTATATCTTGAATTAAAATTCCTCCCAAAATTAATATTTATCATGATAGATTTTTAGTTTAATGATCTAAATCAATAGGAGGGTCCCTAAGTTCCAAAGAAGTTTATACTTAATATCCTTTTTATCAATATGACCCTAATTAATGATGTATAGAAAGTCAACAACATATAATATCAGGAGACCCCTGATTAATGTTCAAAAATTAAAATTTATACATGCAACATTAACATATATAGGAGCACTAAATTAGTATGAATTAATGATAGAAAGCTAATAAATGATCCAAGGGAAATCAAACAGTACTAGTGACAGTGGGTCCCTAATTAATGCACAAAAGAATGAATCATATATACTGTAGATTATAAATACGGATATTTAATAGTCTTCAATTAGTGTTCATTAATAATATAAATCCTGATAAATGAACCAATGGAAATGAAGTGACATTAAGAAAAGGGGACCAGAACTATACTGGTCTTCTAACCCAGGACAAAATGCTGCTCCCTACAAGGACGGGGTCCACGGTTACTACCCCATCCTTGCCGTTCAAAGTCGGAGATGTCGTAAATCTGACGGCTGAGATTATCTAGCGGAGATGGGCCCCGGATATCCATCGAGGTGGTCGCTCCGAGGGTTGAAACGTACCGTTTCTTTACGCCGAGGTCACGAGTAACACCTAAGATTCAACGGACACCCAACGCACACGTTCGCTCGGGTGTCATAAGGATGTGGGACCCGCGTAGCAGGATTAGTGGGTAAGCGAGTTGGTACACGCCATGAGGCGCCGTGTTTGGACAATTTCTTATTCTGTGTGAACTGTTTCCGTGCATGCCCGTTTTCGTAATTGTAACTTCGACCTGATCCAATCAGTGAGCATTTGACGGTCCAGATTCGAGGGCCCACCCTTTCCCTCGTGAGCATTAGCGGCCCAGATTTATAGTTGGAACTTCGCTACTGCAGCAATAAAACACCTGTTTCGAAGCTTGTGACACTCACCAGAGGTGACGGGATCTCACTGGAGCTCTATATCTCTCTCTTTGTTGGCTCTCATCTCAAGCAAAGCACACACATACACACTCTCTTCTTCCAAGTTCTAATGGCGGAGATCCTGGGCCTCGCAGCGTCGATCCGAGCTCTCACCGCATAAGGCTTGGCGCGGCAGCAGATCTGAAGAGAAGTGGTGAAGTGGGAACGGCGATGGCGGACGCTGGGGACGGGAAGACGGCGGCGGCGGCGGGGGACGGGGGCGAGAAGAAGAGGCAGGAGCAGAGCGCGGCATTCCACGAACTGTTCTCCTTCGCGGACCGGTGGGACTGCCTGCTGATGGCGGCGGGGAGCGTGGGGGCGGTGGTGCATGGCTCCGCCATGCCCGTCTTCTTCCTCCTCTTCGGCGACCTCGTCAATGGCTTCGGCAAGAACCAAACCCACCTCTCCGTCATGACCCATGAGGTGTCCAAGGTACGCTTACCGTGTCACCTCCCTTCCCCATTTGAGAAGATCTCACCTGTTCGTTTGTGGTTCTCTAATGCTCTTCTTTATCGTTCTTTTCAGTACGCCCTCTATTTCGTCTACCTCGGGTTGGTGGTTTGCTTGTCCTCTTACGCAGGTGAGTCAGTATTCTTGGTCTTCTTTTCACATAGATGTTGCTTCTTTTTAAACTAACGCAACCTCCCGGTGAGCTTACCCATCTTCTCCGAGCTGGAGATGGAGCCGTCAATGGCGGTCTCCGTCGGATCCGGACACCCTCGGTGTGCTTTCCTCCTGACCCCTCCGTGCCCCGATCGCAGAGATCGGTTGCTGGATGTACACCGGGGAGCGGCAGGCGAGCGCGCTCCGGCGGCGGTACCTGGAGGCAGTGCTGCGGCAGGACGTTGGCTTCTTCGACACCGACGCGAGAACCGGCGACATCGTCTTCAGTGTCTCCACCGACACCCTCCTCGTCCAAGACGCCATTAGCGAGAAGGTAGCCCCGCCACCCCGTCTCTCCTTATGCCATCATGACCTTTTGCTTCAATGTGAGCAGGTCGGTAACTTCATTCACTACCTGTCGACGTTCTTGGCCGGGCTGGTGGTCGGATTCATCTCGGCGTGGAGACTAGCCCTCCTCAGCGTGGCCGTCATCCCCGGAATCGCGTTCGCCGGAGGTCTCTATGCCTACACTCTCACCGGCCTCACCTCGAAGAGCCGCGAGTCCTACGCCAACGCCGGCATCGTCGCCGAACAGGTGAAAATTTCGAGCGCCGCCATGATCCAGGTCCTTGTGGTCAATATGCTTTAGGTGTTTGCGTACGGCGCGGTGTTTTAGTTGGTGGGTGCGGGGGCAGGGGGTTCGCTGTTGTGGCTATTCCTGCTATAAGGCCTTTCTTGGTGCCATGTGCTTTTGATGGAGACCTTGTGCCTGGCCAGGCACTAAGAAGGAGTGTTGAGGAGGAAGAGACAGATGAATTTAAGATCCTAATGCGTGGGGTTTAGTTAACACGTAGAGATCTACTCTAGTGTGACCGCTATTCATCTTGTTCCGTTGTCCTGATCTATCCATGGTCCCCTTTGATTTCTTTCCATGTCAAATACAGTAGATGATCATCAAATACATATGACATGATGATCATCCACTGTATTTGACCTGATTTTTTGTGGGCCTTTCAGTGAGTTCCATGATGAGCACGGTGCTGTCTACGTCTTTCAATTAAGTGGGATCAGGTTAGCTGGAACTTCTACTGGATTACCCTGATAAGGATTGTGTCTACATCAGTCTTAACATGCATGGTCTCTTGTATGTTTAGCTGATGGCTTCGTTTTACATGGACCGGAACGTAATTCAAAAGAAAGAATGAAGAATACAAACTGGCTTGCTATCAGTAGAAATAGAGTCATTTGAGCATGTTTGCAGAAACTATTTCAACTGATTGTTTGAGGAAAAAATATCACAAAAAAGAATGAAAACCTAGTAAAATGAAGTAAGAGCTCCATAATTTATAAGAATATTTTCTCTGCTATAATCTTACAGTGTATTTGTTCTGCATATGATGTCAAGACATTGAAGTCACTTATGGTTTACAAATCTTTTTGCTTTGTACCTAACATGAATTACTTATTGGATGGGATCAACTACTGAAAACTAAATGTGTATCTATCTCTTTGTTTTCAGAAAGAAAATCTTTATAGCTTGTCTGTGCATCCATAAATGGTAGAATCTATATACACTCAACAACCATTTTATTGACTTCTAACTAGCTAACTCAATGGATAGGCTTTAACATTTTTATATATATTGGGGTTGCTTAATCCACTAACTGAATCGCAAGGAAGATCTGGGAATCAGTGGTACGTAGTAATCTTGAGTGCATTAATCTTGACATTGATTACAATCTTTAATTTTCCTCTTGTTTCCTGCAATAGCAGTTTAGAACTTCAGATTCGATTGGATGTATATATGATAGATCTCCTCCTCTGAACCCTCATAGACTATTGCACAAGTTCGGACCGTATATTCTTTTGTTGGAGAAAACAAAGCACTCAATTCCTACTCTGAAGCAATTCAAAACACATTGAAGCTCGGATACAAAGCGGGGATGGCAAAAGGTCTCGGTATTGGCTGCACATATGGGATTGCTTGCATGTCATGGGCTTTGGTATTTTGGTATGCTGGTGTTTTTATTAGGAACGGACAAACTGATGGCGGGAAGGCCTTCACAGCCATATTTTCTGCTATTGTCGGTGGCATGTAAGTTTCTAAACTATGCTTACGATTACTACTAAACTCATTTGTTTTGCAATTGTATGGTTGACAATATAGAAGTATGCATTAGTAACTTGGAGATTGGAGAAGACCTTAGGATCTTCTCCCTTGCTAGATTCATATTTGTATGTATTTCTTGGATTGCATCTTCAGCAAAGATTTAACTCACAAAGTTGCATCTCTGGGATCTTTATACGATGTATTGTATAACGCCAATGCTAATCTGTATGTGCCACATAGTTCAACAATATGAATGTTCTACATGTGAGAATGATTTCTGGACACTGGTTGATTCATGGGCTGTCACAATTTTTAGTGTTTTGCACACCATTAGATCTTGATGGAGCTATGCCGGTAAATTATTTGTCTTCATTAGACTGAAAATATTTTGGTAATAATTGCATATGCTTGCAACTGCAGGAGCCTAGGTCAGTCATTCTCAAACCTTGGGGCCTTCAGCAAAGGAAAGGCTGCTGGATACAAGCTATTGGAGATTATCCGGCAAAAACCCTCTATAATTCAGGACCAGTCAGATGGGAAGTGTTTGGAAGAGGTCCACGGAAACATAGAATTCAAAGACGTAACCTTTAGCTACCCGTCACGACCTGATGTCATTATCTTCCGAGATTTCTCTCTTTTCTTTCCAGCAGGGAAGACAGTTGCTGTCGTGGGAGGTAGTGGATCTGGAAAAAGCACAGTTGTGGCTTTGATAGAAAGATTTTATGATCCTAACCAAGGTAATTTTTCACAAGTTTTTAATTTGACATGCAAACATATGGTGGTTTTGTCTAATTTTCCCTTGCAATGATACTTTTCTTATTATTGCTGCTAAAGGGCTGGTTCTGCTCGATAATGTGGATATAAAGACTTTACAACTAAAATGGCTAAGAGAACAAATTGGTTTGGTGAATCAAGAACCAGCACTTTTTGCTACCACCATACTTGAGAACATACTCTACGGAAAACCTGATGCAACAATTGGTGAAGTTGAAGCTGCTGCCTCTGCTGCTAATGCTCATAGCTTCATATCACAACTTCCAAGTGCTTACAACACTCAGGTTAGTGCCACTGTTTCTAGTTAATGAGTTTAAAGCTTGGAGTTGAAACCCATGCTTTCTAATATTTGTCAATGAATTATTTATAGTTTTTCTTCTACAGAAATTTTATTCATCACAGGTTTGGGAACCTAGAGTTTTTTCTACTCTATATGCTCTAGTTCATTTATCTCCTGCTCTTAAAACCCTTTCGTGCAAGTAGCAGAGAACATGTCGAGCTAGGATCCTGATTGTTTTCTTGATGAAGTTCTTTTCTTTAAAGTAATTTCATTCACCTTTAAAACCTTGATGATGCTTTTAAATCTAGTATGATTCAATATTGACCACATTAAATCCACATTTCGAGGAACTTTGAAAGTGTTTATGTTATTTTTTATTTAATTGTCAACTCAGTTTGAAGATTTTGAAATGCAGTCCAAAAGATGGTATTTCAATGTACAGAAAGCAGCAGATGAAAATGTCATTTTTTGTAGAAAGTTTCTCTTCTTCTACTGCTTAATGTTTGCAAGTTGAAGAGAGATTGTTTAATTATATCGTGCTTACCAATTACAGGTAGGAGAACGGGGAGTTCAGCTATCTGGTGGACAGAAACAGCGTATTGCCATTGCCCGAGCCATGCTTAAGAATCCCAAGATCCTTCTCCTTGATGAAGCTACCAGTGCCCTGGATGCAGGATCCGAGAGCATTGTCCAGGAAGCTCTAGATCGTCTGATGGTTGGAAGAACCACTGTTGTTGTTGCACACCGACTGTCGACTATAAGAAATGTCGACATGATTGCTGTCATTCAGCAGGGGCAAGTTGTTGAAACTGGAGCACATGAGGATCTCCTGGCGAAAGGGAGCTCCGGAGCCTATGCATCTCTGATACGGTTCCAAGAGATGGCGAGGAACAGAGACTTCGGCGGTCCATCCACTCGCAGATCCCGGTCTTCACGCCTGAGCCATTCACTTTCCACAAAATCTTTGTCTCTTCGATCTGGCAGTTTAAGGAACTTGAGCTATCAGTACAGCACTGGAGCAGATGGTCGTATCGAGATGGTGTCCAATGCTGATAACGTTCGCAAGTATCCAGCACCTCGTGGCTATTTCTTCAAGCTTCTGAAGCTAAACGCACCAGAGTGGCCTTATACCATCATGGGTGCCATAGGATCAGTTCTATCTGGGTTCATAGGTCCAACATTTGCAATTGTCATGAGCAACATGATTGAAGTTTTCTATTACAGAGACCCAAATGCTATGGAGAGGAAGACAAGGGAGTATGTCTTCATATATATCGGTACAGGGCTCTATGCAGTTGTTGCTTATTTGGTCCAGCATTACTTCTTTAGCATCATGGGGGAAAACCTTACAACCAGGGTGAGAAGGATGATGCTTGCCGGTATGACAGAACTCTTCCAGTGCTATTTCTTCTTTCTTTTAGGCTGCATATTCCAATCAATGAATCCCAAAAAAATGCTTCTGCAGCTATCTTACGGAACGAAGTTGGCTGGTTTGATGAGGAAGAGAACAATTCAAGCCTTGTGGCTGCTCGTTTAGCCAATGATGCAGCTGATGTGAAATCTGCAATTGCCGAGAGGATATCTGTAATCCTGCAGAACATGACTTCACTTCTTACTTCCTTCATAGTTGGCTTTGTAGTCGAATGGCGTGTTGCTCTTCTCATTCTCGCCACCTTCCCTCTTCTGGTGCTTGCCAACTTCGCCCAGGTAAATTCTTCTGATCTGAAAGCTATATATGCATTTTGCATTGGGTGATCGAGCCAGATGTTCTTGGGGCTTAGTTGCCGGCTGATGCCACAGGTCCTTGCACCATATCTAGATTGATATAAACCCAGATATCTTTTGACCCTCATAGCCAGTAGGAAGACCACAAGGTAACGGATAGAGTGAGCCTTGTGATGGTGGACAGTAGTAGCCAAAGAGATAGTGACTGCCATAAAATACTGTCACACATGTGCTTTCCTGGCTAATACAGTAGGCTCCTATCAGTCCTGCAAGATACTGTTGTTCCCTGTGATCTGATAATTATATTGAGAATGCATAGGAAGGTCCCCAGAATTCATTTAGGCTATTTTTTAGTTGCAACACATGGAGTTCTCGAGGCTGTGTGTGGCCCGACTGTCTCTGTGCAGCTCGAGTAACTTTGCTGGCGCTCTGCATCAGGGCTCTGCCATCTTTTAATTGTTTTGTCTGGGCATGGTAAAAAGTCGTGAGAAAGAGGCAGTGGGAAGAAGTTAATCCATGTGAGCAGGTCGGCCTTGGTTGCAGGAAGTACTTGGGAGAGATTCTCGTGCTCGTGATGCGTTCTGGGTTTGCCTTTTGAGCTATTCTCTCTCTTCCCCTCGGATTCGTCCTTCTTTGTTTTGTACTCTTACTTGGCTTGAACTTTAATACTGTTCATCCTCGTTTGAACTTGAATTCCGATTATGGAGTGCTGTTGCAGCATCTCACTGTTGTTTCTTGCCAATGTCATCATCAGCAACTGTCGCTGAAGGGCTTCGCCGGGGACACAGCCAAGGCCCACGCCAAGACCAGCATGATCGCGGGGGAGGGCGTGAGCAACATCCGCACGGTAGCGGCCTTCAATGCGCAGGCCAAGATCCTGTCCCTCTTCTGCAACGAACTCCGTATTCCCCAACGCCGCAGCTTCCGGCGGAGCCAGACGTCGGGCATCCTTTACGGCCTCTCCCAGCTGTCCCTCTATGCCTCTGAGGCCCTCATCCTCTGGTACGGTGCTCATCTCGTACGCTCTGGCGCCTCCACCTTCTCCAAGGTCATCAAGGTGTTCGTGGTCCTCGTCGTCACTGCCAACTCCGTCGCCGAGACGGTCAGCCTCGCCCCTGAAATCGTCCGGGGAGGAGAGTCCATCCGCTCCGTCTTCGCCATCCTCAACCGGGGCACACGGGTCGAACCTGATGACCCAGAGGCCGAGCACGTTGACTCCGTTCGTGGGGAGATCGAGCTGAGGCACGTCGACTTCGCCTACCCATCCCGGCCTGATGTCCCCATCTTCAAGGACTTCAACCTTCGTATCCGTGCCGGCCAAAGCCACGCTCTCGTCGGCGCCAGTGGTTCCGGGAAGAGCACCGTCATTGCACTGATCGAGCGGTTCTACGACCCCACGGCGGGGAAGGTCTTGATCGACGGCAAGGACATCAAGCGGCTCAACCTGAAGTCTTTGCGGCTCAAGATCGGGCTGGTGCAGCAGGAGCCGGTGCTCTTCGCCGCGAGCATCATGGAGAACATTGCCTACGGCAAGGACGGCGCGACGGAGGAGGAAGTAATCGAGGCAGCACGCGCCGCCAATGTGCACGGCTTCGTGAGCGCGCTACCGGACGGCTACAAGACAGCGGTGGGCGAGAGGGGGGTGCAGCTATCGGGAGGGCAGAAGCAGCGGATCGCCATCGCCAGGGCGGTACTGAAGGATCCAGCGGTGCTGCTGCTGGATGAGGCGACGAGCGCGCTGGATGCGGAGTCGGAGTGCGTGCTGCAGGAGGCACTGGAGCGGCTCATGAAGGGCCGGACCACCGTGCTGGTGGCGCACCGCCTCTCCACCATCCGAGGGGTGGACTCCATCGGGGTGGTCCAGGAAGGCCGCATCGTGGAGCAAGGGAGCCACTCCGAGCTCGTCGCCCGGCCCGACGGAGCCTACTCGCGGTTGCTGCAACTGCAACACTACCATGTTTGACAATAGAACGGCGCCATCGACATGAACAGACTTTGAGATCGGTGGATTCAGATGCAACGAGGTTAATTACTGCTATCTAATCTCACTGGTGCCGCATCTCGACGTTACATATCAAATGGGGGTGTTGGAGGAGAGGGGAAGTGTATTGGGTCATGTTGTGGTGGTAATATTTGTATGGACCAAAGTGATCTTTTCGACTTTGAAGCCGTAGAGATTTTAGCTTGTATCAAGCTTGATGGTAATCTCGGGCCTCGTAGGGCCACCTTGGCCCCACCGTTGGGGCCACCATCGTGACCACTGATAGAACAGGTACGTCGGACGGGCGGCTCCCAAGTGTTGTGTTCTTGCTTGCTTGCATTTACAGTGGTAAGAGACTTTTTCGTCAAGGTAAATAAAGAAGAAAAAGATAATATTAAATAATAGAAATGAAAAGAATATAACAAGAAAAATAAATTATTATGTATTGTAGATTTGCCAGTACATAAGTTTGTATTAAATAATATACAGTGTACATTACAAGACAGGTTTTTCCTTTTTTGCCTAATCCCGTGACCATAGTAACTTGATTAGAATTTTCAAAGCAATATAATCTACAGATTTCCTCCAATATATTACTTTAAAATGTTATGAAAATATAAGTATTTCTCACTTATTAATACAATATTATCTCTATTAATTAGTTTTTCATTACTTAGCAATGTGATATTTGAAAAAAATGACTAGTTTAAATTTTTTATTGATAGTGTGTATATATTTATATATACAAATATATATTACAAAATAAAATCATTAAATAATGTTTAATTAATATGTAATATAAAATATTTATCTAAATTATTTTATAATAGATTATATTTTTTTATTAATAATAAAATATATAATATTCATCTAAATTATTTCATAAAATAGGAGATACGTTAAGATTATGATCCTTATTATTTGATAGAATTATGATAATATACATCATAATTTTTATGATTTAGAATTATGATAATATATTAACAAAATATTAAGAGAATTATGATAATCTTATCATGATTTATTATTCTCAATAATATTCTTCCTAATATGCATCCACAAGATGATGCTCTCATCTCATCGGAGACACCAATCTCAAATCGAAGAAGAAGGAATTACTAGTAAGACAAATGCTTGATAAAAACATCTCCAAGTTGATCAGAAGATAAGACATGAGAGATAAATAGTTTATCATTTTGAAATTTGTCATGAACAATGTGAAAATCAATGCTTCATTTGAGAGTGAAATATAGAATTAGCATGTTGCTTCGATGTTGTGACAATATATAGATAGACGATCAAAGAATATGACAAATAGATCATATAGTAATGATTAAATCCAATAAAATCTAGTAGTTGTATAAACAACCACTCGATATTTAGCCTCTAATCTTATAATAGAGCATTGATTCTTGAACTCCAAGAGATTGGATTGTGACCAAGAAGTACGACATATATCCAATCATTCATATTATCTATCAAATCAACATTTAAAAATATATAAAGTAATAGATGAGAGTCCTTTCAAAGAAATAAGCTATGATCAATGGTGCCCATTAAGTATCATAGTAGATGCTTAATAATTGTCCAATGGTTGAAAGTAGACTTGTGTATAAATTAAGAAAACTTATTTACTGTATGTGTATGTTTGGATGAGTGAATGCCAAATATTATGGACTACCAATAACTTTATGATACTCAATAGCAATATTAAGATTATTATTATCAGATAATGTAAGAGGAACACGCTTGTAACGATTGATGTAGTAACAATATTGGCCTCAAGCATTTTGGTGCAACTAAGAAGATCATGAATATAATTCTATTGAGAAAGAAATAAACTATTTATCTTGTGGATAACTTGAATACCATGAAAATAGTTGAGGGGCCTAACATCTTTGATAGAAAACTAGTTTCCAAGCTACTAAATAAACTGATTAATTATTGACTTATTACTAGTAATGATTAGGCCATCCATATAAACTAGTAAAAATATAATAATACCCTCAAGAGAATAAATAAATAATAAATTATCATATTGAGAATTATGAAATCTAATTAAGACTAGATGTATTCGAAATTCATGATACCATGAGGGGCTTGCTTGAGACTATAAAGAGCCTATGTAACTTACAGATATGTTAAGAAAAATTATGATCAATAAAACCTTGAGGTTGTCTCATAAATATATCTATGAAAATATGATCATGAAGAATTGTATTATTCATATATAACCGTGCTAAAGGTATCATGATACTCGGCTATTGATGAAATCTTTTTATAATAAGTCTTACTTTATATTTATTAATGGACCCATCAAGATTTCATTTGATATGAAAAACTCATTTGCACCCTATAAGGTTTTAACTTGAATTCGATGGGATCAAGTATCATAATCATAATCATTCTGTAATAAAGTAATATATTCTTTAAGCATTGTTGCTTGTCATTCAAAACTTTTTAAGGCTTGGTTGACAATAGAAGGCTAGTAAATAAAATTTTAAGATTATTTTATAAAAATAAAAAAAAAATATTTATTTGGTTTAAAGACTTGAGTTTTAGATCCAACAATCATCAGATGAATTGATGTAAGGTCAATGGCATCTTCAAGACATATAGAACAAAAAAAAATTAAAATAGGAGATATTGAAACTAAATCTTATTGTGAATTCTCCTAATACTTGATACTTTCATGAGGTAATTAGATAGATGAAATAACCTATTATTCATGCACCGTTGAGGAAAGACTGGTAGATTCCGAAGTAGATAAAGTGTTTGGATTGATGAGTGGTATTAATATTTTAACCGGAATGATAATATGAGATGGCTCATCAATTTGGGGACCCAATCAATAATATTATTAAAAGTTAGTATAGGTAAAAGAGAGTCAAGTAATTTATAAAAAGAAATAGATTCCACAATATCAACATACAAAAAATAAAGTTTCGTTTAGTTGATGGATCAAAATATTTAAAGACATTTTGATTAGTATAATATTCAAGAAAATTATATAATTTTGATCGAGCTTCCAATTTATTATCGATGTAAGGTTTTTACCATAGATAATATAAACATAAAAAAATATATAATTTACTATAGTTAAGAGTGGATTTAAATAATTTTTTTAATGGTAAAATCATATTGAGAACTGCAATGGGCATACGATTAATAAGATAAGTTGATGTGACAAATGCACGAGACTAAAATTAAAAAGGTAAGAAAGTTTGGTCCCATTATCAAAGAGTATGTAAAGGATTAAGAAAACAAGATATTTTATTAGTTTCAGAAAAGTTACAAAGCTTTTAAAATTCACTATTATTATCATAGTACAATAAAATAATGGATTGAATGAACTTTTCAACAATAAACTTGAAATTTTTAGATTTTTGTTTCATGAGAATATAATAGTTAAATCCATCATAAGATTGTATCGGTGAAGGATCCCAAATATCAAAATATATAAGTTCAATAGGTAAATTACTTATGAGAAAGGATATAGAAAATGAAAGCTTATGCATTTTATTATATTTACATAAATTACATGAAAAGTGATAAAATAATATGATTTAGATGATAAAGGTAAATTACAAAAATGAACAATATGATTTAGAACTTTTGAAAAAATAATACCCTAAGTAATTGTGTCATTCTTGAAATAAAATTTTGATGGTGGCCAAAGCAAAGATAAATTTGGATGAAGATTGTATAACAGTTGGCTACTTATAAACTCTATCAATATTCAACCCCTCTATAAGATATGTTCTCGTATTGAGATCCTTCACAACAAATGAAATGGTAAGAATTCAATAGAAATATTATTAGAAGAACATAATTTAAAGACAAATGTTATGTTTTAATTCATATTAGAAACACAAAGAACATTAGAAAGTAAAAAGGATTTTGAGGAAGAGAAAAAGTTTGTAGAATCAATACGAGTTATCTTGAGACTATTCCCATCACTAATTATAATATCATATGAACTATCATAATATAAATGAAAAGATAGAATATTAAAGTCAAACTGATGAGTAGCCTAGAATTAACAAGTTAGCTTGATGAAGGTTGAAAGAATTGAGCAGATGGTGAGAATGAAAACCAAGTATATGATGTAGTAGGATATATAGAAAAAGGTGGGTATGAAAGTTGAAACAATCAAAGAATAGTAACTTATAAGCAATGATATTTCTTAGCAACATAGCCTTGCATGTTACATATTTGACACATGACTTTGTAGTTGAATTATTGCCTAGATTTGTTGATAGTTTTGTTATTTTCTTATTATATGTTACCTTTGAAATGATTGTTTGGATGATTATCTTACTAGTTGTGAATTTTGCTTTTGTTGCTAGAATTAACTTTATTAGCAAAATTAATGATAATAAAAGTAGTATCAGAAGGTAATGACTCTTGCTTAAAATAAGCTTTTCAGAAAGTTTATCATGAAGTTCTTCAAAAGATATAAGACTATCATGGGACGAATCACAACAAAGATCTCCTTGTAATCTGAACTAAGACCATTTAATATATAAAAGATGATCTTTTTATCAAAGATCTCCTTGTAATCTGAACTATGACCATTTAATATATAAAAGATGATCTTTTCATCATCAAGAGGTACATCAACCATAGCAAGTGCATTTATTGAGTTTTGATAATTTGCATATAGTCAAAAATAAATTGTGTACCCTTACAAAGCTTAAAGAGAGTTTCTTAAAGTTACATAAGGCGACCATAGTTGACATATATTGTTGCAAGCTTGGACCATACTTCATAGTAGGATTTTGTAAATGCTACATAAAGAATGATTTGAGGAGCGAGAGAGATAGGAAATGATAGCACTTGGAAGAAGATGATCTTGATAGATCCAAAAAGTGTATTTAGAATTAACAACTTTAAAATTATTCTCTTTGATCGTTTGTGAAAGACAAGGGATGGTATCATTTACATAACCCATAATATCATAACAGACTAAAAGAGAATAAAGTTGAGTATACCAAGAGATATAATTTATGTGCATAAGTTTGAGAGGAGTTTGGACTATAACGTTAATGGAGACTAGTATTTTCAAGAACAAAGGAATTGAAAATGATACAAGATGGGTGACTAGTTGAAAAGTCATTATTAACTATGTTAAAAAGTAGAGAATAAAATACTCGAGACAGCTTATAGAATAAAGCTCTAATATCGTGAAAGAAATAATTAGCTTAAATTTTTATTGATAGTGAATATGAATTTATATACATAAAGAGATAGTACAAAATATATAATTATATTATTTTTTCAATCAATAATAAATGTGAAATATTTATATAAATAATTTCTAGGAGATTATGTTAATATCATGATCCTCATTATTTGATAGAATTATATATTTTATATTTTTTATAATTTAGAATGATAATAATACATTATCAAAATATTAAAAAGATCATCATGATTTATTTTTCTCAATAATATTCTTTTTAATATCCTAATGTATTGATTGTGTTTTAGAGCCCTAACAAGCGTCTAAAAAACACTCCTAAGAGACAGCCAACACACTGAAGGACAAGTCTACAACCGCAAGATCGAGATTGCCTTCCCTAAACACTTCATACTGTGACTAACCAAGGCAGTCTAGAAGAACCCTAATAGATTGAAGACTGAGGGAATGCGACAAATACCCTTGTTTCGTGTATATAATGAATCTCCTACATGTTTCTCTTAGGACCAGCAAACATGGCTATCAACTTTCATGGAACAATGCAACCAATCCACCTCCGCTGAACCTAGACACATTCATGGGTTATATGGAGGATATATAGGGAATCCATATCTGTTGTCCTGCCAGAATCTTCGTGCAGTCCCCAACCCTCCAGAAAAGAGTTCAAGGCGTTGTTGGATTCTCCTTCACCATCCAAATGTCCCATTGCTGTTGCTCAACTTGCAGTGATGCACATTCCCTTCGAGGGTTAAAGTTCAGGTTCAAAGAGACGAGCAAGAGAACCAGGTAAAAGCCGAGTAAGTCCCACCTTCTCTGCACGCATGAAGCCTTGCATGGCATCTTTGAGAAAGAGACTCGTTGAAGGTTATATCACCCTCTTCTGCCATGTAGATCATCACACCTGAAGGTGTCCAGGTCCATTGTATGTAATATATGCCCTGCGGCTCTCAGATAACTCGACCGTGAGACAGCTTCCACACTTGGAGAGAGTAGTAGTTCTAAGGAGATGAATGGGAGGCCACCTTCTCTATAAATAGGCCTCAGTAGCAGGCAAGCCTAAGGCAAGCTGGTTGAGAGGGAAAAGAAGAGTTGGATGTCATCTGGAGTCCCTCAAACGCTTCAGTAGGGCTTTCTCAGCTTAAGCCTGGAGATAAGCATGTCCTCACTGAAGTGTTTGGGGGAACTCTGGGTGTCACTCAACATGAAGCTCTCGTGTGCCACCGTCTGACATTATTGTTCCTTTGGCTGTAGCTCATCTTGGATGTTATTTCTTGGTTACGTGCACGAGAGGTTTAGCACATAGTTCTCTCTTCTTGATATGATCTTTCATCTAATTAGTGTCATGATCTATGTCTGAATTATCAGTTCATAGAGACCCCCTTAATCCTTTTCCTTTTTCTTTTTTTGCTTACAGATGATAATTATGCAAAATGAGGCGCTAAGGAAGTCTATAAACTTTAATACATAAAGCAATATACTAAAGGAAAAGTAATAGATGCAGAGTTCATTCTTCTCATGTTTTTTGCATGACCATAATTTTGTAGATGAGTTTATTTCATATAACTGCATACTTTTGAATTTAAATTCGTAGGCTGATGAATCTTTTTCTTTTTTCTGCTTTTGCTTCATGCAAATTACAACAATCATGAAAATAAATAATAAAAAAAGAAAATTTTGTCTGCTAACTGTTGCATACATCAGAATATTGGAGATAATTATCTTGCAAATTTTATCTTAGAGAAAATTAGAAAGAGTGTTGAAGATACCAACAAGCATAGGGTCAGTTTTTTCAGACAATTTCTTGCTTCAGAACAAGCTATATATATATATATATATATATATATATATATATATATATATATATATATATATATATATATATATATATATATATATATATATATACACACACATATATATATATATACACACACATGTATATATATATACACACATATATATATATATATACACATATATATATATACACACACACACACACACACACACACATATATATATATATACATATATATATACATATATATATATGGATGGTTTTGACATTATCACCCACCAATATAAGATAACCATACTGCAAATGTATAAGATAAACAAGCAACATATGAAAGTACATGATGTAGTGTTTCTTCATTCTTGGGGGCAATGAAATATCAACAGAAATAAGCTGTCAACACTGCATTTATGAGGTGCCAATTGCTAATGATGATTCAAGCATTTGTGCTCTTCATAAATAGTCAATTGGTTACATATCTTTGCCTCCTTGAAATACTAATGACACACTTTAAACAATATAAGTACAGCCACAATCATAGAGATAAGAAAAAGGCTGTTTCATCTTTTAGTGTATAATTTAACCAAGCAAAAGTGTTCAAGCATGTCAATAATGAGAAACTATATTTTTTTCATATGATTTGGTATGACATAAGAAACTTGTGCTCCTATATTTTGCAGATATCTCAAAGCAAAAATTTTGTCTCAATCATCCCAGAAATTAAGCCTTAATCCACTCACAAAACATTCTTGAAGAATAATTCTTTACATGGGAGGAAAATTCAGAACTCCTAAACTCAAGATACAACATCTTGTAAGCCAGTGTAAGAGAAACATGGCCAAGAAACAAGGCAAACAAGATGAGAAAGAACAATCAAATGATAAGCACCAAGAATCCAGCTAGTTTTTAGAGGATGATTAATTTGATTTAAAATTATCGACAGAACAGGTCCTGGAGTTGTTCTGCACACCACCTCGATCTCTACCTTCTAACTATGACATGCCATTTAGTCTTTTTCCTATTCTTGCCTCGAACCCACCTTCTTTACGGTTCACCAAGCTGAATGGCATGTAGGTACCCAATAACCTGTCCCATATCGAGAAGAAAGGCTGCGAGTAGTTGTATTTTGTGCCGTGGAGTTGATGGTGGACATCATGGTAGGCAGTGTTGTTCTGAAAGATGATGTGGAAAATGTTCCCAGGCAGCCAAAGGCCACAATGATCGTCGACAGTCTTGATTACAGCAAAGCAGAAGAAGAACACAGCCGTCCTTGCAGTCATCCCCGAGATCAAGAATGAGATGGCTCCACCAAAGGTGTCGAGGAGAAGGCCCTCCAGTGGGTGATTGTAAATGGCGCCGATAGCGTAAGGAACAACCAGTTTGTGGTGCTGGGAGTGGATATGGCGGTACAACAACTTGTTCTGGTGCATGTATCGATGAATAAAATATTGCCATGTGTCCATTATCAACATAGCAACCATGATTTGGATAAGTTGGACAGGTAAGGATGGTTGAATTATGCTGCCTTCTCCACTTGGCTTAGCAGTAATCTGCAGTATGAGGTCGCAGACCAACATAAAAAAAACATCAGATCATAGTATTCTCGAGTTACAAATGCTACTTTTTAAGGCATTAAATAAGGCATACAATATCACTAAGTTTACGAGATTATCTTTTTTTTATTTTCTATACTTTGAATAATATTTTATTGAATTTGTCTAGTTAATTTAAATTTTTATTTATTTATTAGGAGTCCAGGTCATGATAGACTCAGAGGTAGAACCCTACAAATATGGATGTATCAGTTTCTTTTCGGGATCTATGAAATATTATTCTAGTTTTTTACCAACCGTAAGGGGTCGATTTTCTCAAAATGGTCAAGGAGGTTGATCGTGATCGGAAACATTAAATCAAGCATTAAAACATTATATCATAGTATTCTCAAGTTACAAATGATACTTTTTAAGGCATTAAATCAGGCATACAATATCACTAAGTTTTTGAGACCATAATAATGTTACGATCCTTTTTTTATTTTCTGGATTTTGAATAATATTTTATTGAGTTTGTATAGGAGCTCATTTAAGATTTCTTGTATCATAAAAGAGACAGCTACCTACCTGAGTCTGGACATCATTCCCTGTTAAATGTTGGCTACTAGTCAAACATTTATGATCCAGCCAAAAGCAACAATCTGATTTGATCAAATTTTATCAAAGATTCCCTGTTAAGTGTTGGCTACTTGTCATTCCCAAACCAAATTTGATCAAAGATGACATTGCCAGCTATTAAATTTCTGATTGATAACCCTCCCTCCCTAGTGATCAAACATGCCCTTAAGTAGCAGTATTCATGTTCAACTAATGTTCCTAAATTGTTCCAAATTTAACAAGACAGAACAAATAGAAAATCCACAAATACTCGAGTATGTTATAGAAGAAAATATGAGGCGCACAGCAGTAATTATATCCCAAGAAAACAAACACAAAATAATTGTATCATTTATCATGTGTTAAGAAGAGCTAAATGATAGGAAAAGATTCAACTGCTTTACAGAAAGGGAACAAAAGGCATACCATGTAAATGAGCAAAGTGTTCTTAAGCATTAACCAACACAACCAGAAGTAGCAAATATGTACTCAAACATTTAATGATATGCAATGCAATCAATTACTTTCGGACCAAACTTTTCAAATGATTATTTATAATAGAACGAGAAGAAATGCCATATAATCTGAAATAAAAATGAAAAACAGAAACCCTCTGGTGACTCGTAAAACTCCCAAGTAAGAGAGCATAGGAAACAATAAAACAAAGAAATGGTACTCACACTATCTATCTTAACACAGGTCACAATCTACAAACATCTACACAACCTAACTACTTGATCAGACATGTAGGCTCTCTTACTTAGATAAGGACCAAAGACAACCAAAAGGGGCCTTATTAGAATCATTTGCCTACCAACATTTTTATTAGAATCATTTATCGATCAAGACAAACATTTTACATCCATTTTAATTGAATACTACACCATATACATCAAAATCTACACTTTTTTTTACGAAAAGAATTATCACGAGATCCTTCAACTTAAAATTGACTTCATCTAGAACTAAATTTATGGAAACCACATCAGTAGCCATTGTTTAAGGATTTTGAACTGCTCACCAAGAACATCAGCCCTGCAACCGTCGCCTGAACCAGCTGCTGCAGTAGAACTCCCTTGATCACGGAGGACAGAGGCACCAAATTCTTCTGCTCCTCCTCTTTCCTTGTGTGCAGCCGGTACTGGTCCAACGGCGGCAACAGCTGATACATTCCGGCGTATAGCCAATAAACCACGATAGGAGAAAAGGTGCCCATCAACTCATCGCTGATCCACCCTTCCCAGAAGACCATCTTTGCCGAAGCGGAGCACCAAGACAAGAACGGTTCTCTTTTGAGGCGGAAGAGCGAGTGCCAAGCAAATCCACACACAAATAAGGGTACAACAAACGCAGCGTCTAACGCATGATTCACGCAATAGAGGAAGAGACCTCGGAAACGTCACCTTGATGCGATTGATGGAGCCCGGAAGCAAACAAAGGTCGAATCTTTAGGAAGGGTAAGATAAAAACTCGGTGCGGATCTGACGAGAAACGAAAAAAGGTGGGAGTTTTGGGCGGCGGAGCAGAGAAGCGTAAAGGCGGCGCCTTTTTCCTCCCTTGCTTCTCCCCTCCCCCGTCTCTTGCGGCTGCAGGAATCAGAAAAGCGACTTCAAGCGACATGTAGCTCGCAGGTGCATCATCTTCTTCTTCTTCTTCTCCAACCACCATGCTCTGGTGCCACGTATCTTTTGGTTCTTGCTTCCTGTTTTACCTGCAGGCCATAAATTCATGTAGATTATGGCACGATTTATCAGCATTTTGAAATGAGTGTTCGACTCCCTCTCGTTAGGAACAGCCCACAGGATGGATATCCTTTTTCCTGTTTCTCAATTCTTCTATATGCTTGTGGGTCAAATTGATAAGATTTCGAGTGATATGGATAATGATAACCTGTTAGCAATCGTTTCATTATTTTTTTTTCTTTTTTTTTTATAATTATTATTTTTTATTCAATTTGATATATTAATAGAGAGGATAGGATAGCAGCAAATCGACTATTAAATTTACATTTTACATCATAAATATTAATTTGGTGGTGATCAAAAGTTGAGTATGACTAGCTTAGTTGGTAAAGAATTTCGGAATTCAAATCTTGCCACTTACTCTATAAAAAAAAAAAAAAAAAACTAAATCTTAGCAAGTGCATATATTTAGAAAGAATTTGGATTTATGGAATTAAAGTTTTTGATGTTGATAGATGAAATTGTTTTGGTTTTAGAAAAAATATATTGCATGACTTTATGGTCTTAGTTGATTCTGAATGTAGTAGAAATGATTTATTTATTTAAGATAATTTTGTTATTTTATGTAACATAATTATTAATTAATTGACCTACAGATTTTTTTATCATGTATAATAAAATGGATATATTTCCGAGACGATGTATGTTTTCGGAGTCGCTTGTAATCATTTCTGTAGGTAATATATAATATCTTATCTTGGAAAAAAAACATAATGTGTTGTACGCAGGATTTGGGATCATGTAACTTTTGTGAGAAAAGAAGAGGTTAGGAAGAGAAAATATAGTATAAGATGGCCACCAAATAATTGAGATGAGCTCAGCTCATCTATCTCAATGATGATTGAGATAGACTCGACTCAGCTTTCCTGGAAGATTCTTTCAAGAAATTGACTCAGAATTCTCTATGCAGGAGTGCATATGTTCCATGTATTTTTGTTCTTCCTTCACTTGAGAAGGGATCCTGATGCCAACTTATACCAAACAAATTCTTGCAGAAAATTCACTTGGCCAACCAGTTACATAACTCGAAAAAGTTTTTGGAATTCATTGCTATCCAACTATCATAATAGGACATGATGTGAGAGAGTATACTGTTCCAGCAAAGTTTGACTTGAAATGGGAGCCATGCAACATAGCGCAGATCAACAAGGGAACAGGATAATATTGTTCATGAATCAGATTCTTTGATGCACCATGTTTACCACCAAGAGAACAATTTACTGTTAAAGAGCAACAGCAGGGAAAGCATACCCCACAATGGATATGTTCATCACAGGTGATCAAATATCTTCTCATAATGTAGTCTCAAAACCATATTTTTCACATGGAATGATTGAAGTCAATACCAAACTGATAGGTTATCTGGTGTGACTCATCTTCAAGCAGCAGCAGTTGATTTAGACTTCCCTTGCGGTGGATTCTAGTTCTCCATGCTGATGAAATGTTCCACTCCATATCCCAGTTTATAATGGTTTCATCTGACGTAATTAGTGCATCAGCTTGTGGACAAATAGAAGCACCACATCAACAGATCCAAGAGGTTGCTAACGATCAAAGACAATATTATCCATTACGGATCTCATGAACAGCATTTCTCTTGATTATTACAGATGCATGGATTGCCAGGAATCCTTATTGTTGGCTACTTGCATCAGTCTAGTTGTTCAAATGCAAGTCACACATTTATCTACCCTCTACCGTTCGAATCACAATTCAAGCTAAACAAGATACAGTGATCTCGATCCTCTTGAATCAATTAATGACTGAAGAAGATATTGCTAGAAGCAATCAAGGCATGCACTGAATTCTATATATACATGTATACACATCAACTCTGTTTAAGTACATAATTTTCAGAGGGAAAGATATCACCTTTTACCTTGCAGTGGTTGGGATTACCAAAGAAAACAAAACCATGGATGCAATAAACAAGTCGAAGCATCACTTTGAGTCCCTTTAATCCCTTTCTGGAGGCGAGCCAAATAATGAGCCTTGGAAGCAACTTCAATTAGATGTGAAAACAATTAGATAAGTTATAGGGTTATGATGATCTCTGGAAGTAAAGCAGATCTGTGGTGATGTACATGCCTTATACAAAAATCCGTCTGATAGATCTTGCTACCACACGAGACAACAGCCTCCCAGCTAAATCTGCTGGTAGACGAACCAGTTGTTGTTGCGACTCTGAAGGAAGCTGCCAGAATGGAACAGAGGAAGAACAAATAAAAACAAAGTAAATATCCACTGGTATTAACCAGTCATAGATCAGATAAATGAAGGATGAGACACATTTGCTAATAGTTCGATGGAAATGAATGCCAACAATTCTGCAAAATCTGGCTGAATGCAGCATTGCATTCAGCAATACATGAAAGTGGTAAATGGGTCCATGGTGTCCATAAAGGAGAATGAATCAAGTATACTAGAGGATCCATACTAGTTCTTTTAATGCCATCTAATGGATTAAATGGGTCCATGGTGTCCATGAACTTGAGTGGTGCTAGACTACTAATGGATTAAAGTACAAAAAATTGCCATCTAATAGAAGGATCTGTTTCAGTTAATAATGACCAATGAGTCCATTCTCTTCAAATTTTTTGGCACCTTTCCACTTTTAGACAATTGCTCTTTACATTGTAGGATCTCTCGAGTTTTTCACAAACTCATTTTTACATCAGACCAGGGTCTGTCGTACCGAGCCATACCGTCGGGTACGGGCGGTACGTACCGGTCCGACAGGTTGTCGGTACGCGGACCGACTATTACCGGTCCGAGTGCACTGTAGCACTGCAGCAGTGCTACAGTGCTACAGTACTCGATACACCTGGGTGTACCGCTCAGTATACTGTACCGAACCGGTACCGAGCCCAGATCGAAATACCGGTACGGTACGGTATTGCGAACCTTGCATCAGACCTTGCAACATCTATTTATTTTGCAGTTCAATTACTCTCAACCCTGATGCATGATGACTTGGTTATCCATTGTATTAATGTGATATCTTGAAGAATATCTTCTCTTCTGATCTTCTAAACTCCACCTATTCCAATGATGTCATTTCCTGCATTTAGTTTGAGGAATAGCTCAGATTTCTCTTCTGCTTTGATCACGATATAGGGTCATCCTTCCATCTCCATAATTCTCAAGCTCTCAGATATGGACTTGATTTATTGTTTCCTTTAGCCCTATTAATAGAGAGCATTTGCTGCCTTCTGTGTTGCTGTCTTCCAATGGCTCATCTTGGATTTTAAACTTCATGAAAATTTGTATTTTGTAGGCTTCAGTTTGTCACAGGGATAGTAATAAATCAACAAATGCATTTTCTGACAAAAAAAATTGTACTTTGTACCGGGACCATTCTTCTCCGACATGCTCAGTTTCCCTGGTTTATTTTTCCTTCAAAATCTTTTCATGGGATTTTTCTGCTGCTGGGTCTTACGTTTGTTGATCAGTTCATTATTATCACCGTGTTCTAGCATAGGACTTCATATCCTCTATGTATGGCACCAGATTGCTAAATCTAACAAGAATACATGACCAGTCTGCCCAGATAATAGTTGGATTGCAAGACGAACATCCTCAATTGGCCTACCTGCACCTGAAGTTTCTTGTTTATTGGAAATATTATCATGTAATAAAAAATAGCCAGTTCCAGCCATTACATGTTACCGATATTCTAATATATCACTTTGACTCATTTGCCTTCCATGTCCTTTGGTCAAAAAACTTAAGTACTGCATGACCAACAAATGCCTTCTGGCAAGATTCCATACTTTAATCATGCTTAAACTTAGGTCACCAACAGAAGTACCTGCATTCAAAGATTCAACAGATACTAGCAGCAAACTCTATACCTACCTATTTTGACAAACACCCAGTGAATTAGTGAAGCATAGATGTACAAACTGAGATATCTGCAAAGACATATTTCTGCTTGTGGGAACATAAGTTAATTCAGCTATAATAAACTACACAATAATAAAAACAATTGTGAGAGAACCACAACAGATAAACACATGTATTTTGTGTAATAGTTACCATGCAAGTACAGAGTATAGTTCAGACACATAAATAAAGAATTAGGAATTATATCATCCTTACCTCAGGAATGACAGAAAGAATTGGTAAAATATCCTGTGCAGATGTCATTTGATATAGAACGAGAGATAGCTCCTCCACAGAAGCATTTTTGTTCTCTCCAGAATTTGCATAGTTTACTTCCTGCAAAAGAATTTCAGGTTCAAACGAAGACCAAATCAAAAACTTCTATTGAACATTGAAGACTAGAATTTTGGAACTATTCAAAATGCTAGTTTTGAACCTCTTGATCAGCAAAAGTCCTGATGATTGGAAAGCATTAGAGTAGTATTCTCCAGCAAGATAAAATATATAGCTTAGCCAAAGAAAATTTGAATGCTCAACAAACTAGCATGAACAATCTGACCAGATGTTTCAAGAATGTTCTGTGGAAATTTTGATAATATGGTATATCTTTCATGGCAACATTCGAAAAGCATAACATGCTAATGATGCACTTGTTGTCATTCTAATCACCTAACTCTGTGCCACTTAGCTAGCTGTGATATGTGATGACGCTAACAATACATGAATTATACCATCAAGTGTCAAAAATGATGCTATAATAAGATGACAATCTTACTGAATTTGGATTCTCATTCTTCTGAAGTCTGGATGGCAGCAGAAGAAGGCGATTTAGAGTTCTCAAGTTGGCAATGTCCTCATTATCCATGAAGGATGATGAATATCCAATGGTAAAAGGCAACCTTGCAGCAGCAGCAGATGTCAAAGTTTCCAAAGTTGCTAAGCCAAGTGCATCTATTCCCTACACAATAGAAACTAGTTATCTTTAATTATTGATATTATAAAGTATCTGGAATTCTGATGCTTCTTTATGTAGCAGATTTTCCAACTATATACTTTATCAGATATATACTGGGATAATATTCTTTCAGCATTCATATGTCAAAAGTTTTTTTTATAATGCGGCAGTATCAGTTGTTAAACTTTTTTGTGAAAAGACAATTAATACAAGATGCTCCTTGCATCTTCACAGACATTTTCCTTTTTTTTTCCAACATTACCCTCATACAAAGAGTTTACCGTTAATTGCCAAAATTTCTAAACATTTTAAGGTTCAGTATCAATAAATCAGGTTGAGTCAATCACTGCAGAGAAAACAAATATAAAGACAATATACAACACAAATATGAAAAAATAAATATCATACAAGAAGACGAACTTTCAATTGTAATTTCTGGAAGGTCTGAAGAGAAATTTTGATTGCTCAAGATTTATTTAAGGGAAAAATTATCTAGACATGTAACTTGGGGATGTCAAGAATAACTCTTCTCTCATAATCAAAACAAACAATTAAATTTTATTCTGGTTAGTCTCTATCAATGATATTGTGAATCATGATTCTGGAAAGAAAAGAGAGAAGTTTATGACTATTCCAATGATATAGTCAGGTCTAAATATTGTCCTTGTTCTGAAGCAGCAAGCTTTTGTAGACTCGTTTTCTGTTTATCTCATCCAAGAAATTAATGTCTGGCATAGAGGAGATATCAAAAGACAAGTTTGTATGATTTACATGAAGTAGTTCTACTATGGTAGTTATAGTCCTCTAATTTGTATTATAACCTTAAGGAAGCATCATAAGAAATAATCATAATAATGGCAACATAAACATATATAATGTACCTTAGCAAATTCTTGCAGAAGTATTTCCTTGACAAATGCTCCCTGAAAAATGAATGATTACTACTAACATCAGGTCCCGTGAGTTCAACTGCTCGACAGAGCTCAATAAAATAAATTGTCAATGCAAATATTCTGTCACCTTTTCAGTCAATGTGAATGAGAGTACTTGTTTTATTGCTTTATTTGAATCAGAATCTTCCACTTCTTTCCTAACAAGAGATTGTTCGGTCTTCGCACGAAGTGACTGCCAAATTATTTAAGGTTCCATTATATACATACATACATACATATATACATACATACATACATAAATATATATATATATATATATATATATATATTATATATATATGAGAATACTTATGCTAGAGTTCCTATTATGATCCAAAAAGCATATAAAAAGGCATTATTCCTTCACAATGACAAAACTGATGATAAAGACCTGTTCAATGTCATATGATAGCATAAAGCCATAAACAATGTAAAAGTACCATCAATTGTAGTACTTTTGGGTGCCTTTGGTCATCAGAGACATTCCACTGTAGGTTATCTCCTTATCAACCAGCTCCTCATGTACATCATGAGCTCATATGGAGGTTCCTGAGCTTCTCTTGGACTTCTTCAGGGCTTTTCTTCGTGAAAAGAACTGAATTTTATATAACAGTCATGTGCGAGTTATTCTCCAGTTTTTGTTCATTTTCATGTACGTGACACAGACCTGTACATACCAGGCAGTCCAGGAGTGAACTAGTACATCAACTGTCCCCATTTCAGATGGTCCAATCCAGGCTAATTAAAAATTAAAAAATAAAATAAAAGGTTGAGACTAGGACTTGTGATCGCAAGCCCTCTTCTTCATGGACCCTCGCTATGGCCTATAAATCTAAACCACAGATGAATTAAGAGAAGGTTAAATCTACCTAGCCGATGGACAAAGTAATTCAATCTTGTTTTCCATTGAATCTAATAACAATGTACCTGGATTTTGGTACTATAATGTGGGATTTTTTAACAAAGAACTTTAGTGGGGCTATACAGCATGGGAAAGTAGCACTCCTTTTTCTACTTTCCTGTCCTATCTTTATTCCCCTGGTCCTTCAAATCTTCAAGGATGCTTCCCCATCACGTCTATTGAACATGATGTTTTCTTTCATAACTTCCATTGGTTAGGAATTCCTAATCAAACGTGGATAGCTTATCTCTAAGTAAAAAAAGACAGCTTTGCAATGCATACATCAATCAACAATGACCAATGAAGCCTATATAATCTCATGAATTTGTATATTTTTATCTATTATGCCACTAGCAGAAGCAGGTTGAAGTGGGTGCTCTTTGGTTGATATTCGCCTTTTTCCAGGAAAACCAGAATGAGAACATTGGTCTAACATGTTATTGTGGACAAGTTGCTTGGCTAACTCTGATTGAGCTTAGGAATGTAGCAATGAGGCTAAATTCCAAGGTTAGGAGAGTGGCATCAAGCTTTGCTTAATGTAATTACAAGTTTACAACAACTTGGTTGTGGCTTCATGAATTTAAAGAAAGTTCCATTATTCATTAAAAAGCTATACCCAGACACTTGCAAGCATTCATTATGTAAATTAGACCAACTCAAACACTTTTCTTACTTCAAAATTTCTCAACAGGAAAGTATTAGCATACACATCATCACTAGTACTTGGAGAAGAGACAAATCAATATCTAAGATAAGTTTCCCATCAAAACAGAAAACCAGTAGTGACAAACTGGCAACTTAAACAAACGATGTTGCTTGCATAGTTTGTATGTTGTAATGAGTAGACTTTACAACCTAAATATCGTTGTCTTTGCATCATGTACATTTTGTTGTGCTAAGCAACTTCAATGTATGTGTATGTAAAAACAAAAGAAACAGCCAACCTCGGTTAACAATGATTCTAGACGATCAATCCTGAAAACTCCTTCCTGATAGAGGGAAAAAGGGATCATTGTTAGTTTAAGGAAGTGGCTTTCGAGTTAAAGATTTTAAATCCTGAAATGTCCAGCATGTAAATCTACAATGCCTGATTATAGATACTAAAGTCAGCACAAGTTGGAAATTTAATAAATGATCTGAAGAAGGAAATGTAAATATATTAAACCTTATAAAGGAGAGTCTGCAAGGTAGATTGCAGCTGAGGTGAGCTATCAGTGAGAACTTTTCTTGCAATCCATGGGTATGAACTACTTAAGACTTTGTAATTTGGATCAAAACTGATTGCAATGCCCTCAAGAACAGCAAGACTGAGAAAACAAAAAAATATAAATTGAACAATGGTATACATGAAGTGGCCATCCTTGTTCCTAGATACCGACAAGGAATGAAGATGGCTTTATTTAAATATGTTGTATGTCCTGGATTTTAGGCTTCACATGATTACCTTCGAATGACGAGAGAAAAGTAAGATGGTATTTGGAACTTAAATTTGTACCTGAACAACATTAGGAAAATATAAAGAATTAGTTAAACTTCAAACTGGGGCAGGAAAAAATGAGCAGCAGAAAAATTTCATGTATGGAGTATGATAGTCTCCATTTAACCTTATAAAGCTTGCTTCATATAGAAGATAAAAGCTAAAGAAACTTCAGCAGTGTTGAAATGATCAGAGAAGACAAGTATAACAAGCACCACTTTATTATAAAAATGATATATGATTCAGGCCAATGTAACAGGGTAACTTTAATTAAGGGTAATCTACTATACAAAATAAAATGATACAAACGTCTTTTTGATAACATATACTGACTATCACCAAAAATTCAAAGCAGAGGCCAATACGGAGCTAGTGTAGTCATTCAGACAACATATAATTCTGGTAGAGAAGTTCATTCGTTTTGTGAGTGCACTAAGATCTTTTCTGCTCTTGATCCTATACTCTTCATAGATAGGCTCCAGAGAATTCTCATCACCTAACATATTGCCAAATATCTTCATTTTTATAAAAATCCATTTGCAGAAGGAAAAGATATTTATTTCCAATTGCATATCTACATATTCAAGGTTCATAATTTTGTGTATCGATAGTGTACCGGTCAACATTCAGACTAATACTGTGCTAGTTAAGGCTTGGACCAGTACCATACCAGTCCATACAGGCATATCGAGTGTTGTTACACACGCTGGTTATAGGTGCCCTGCAAACCAATCACATGAGTGATGACATGTGTGACATAATATGCATTCTTTCTGCTTATTATATTATTAGACATTTTATCACTTTATATTGCATGTTGCATGAATATATTGTGATATTCATGGATATGTGCAATGGGAATCAGATCGTGATGAGATTACGATAATGAGACCGATTCACCTTTAAACACATATCCTATATAATTCCGGTCATAGGTTGCTCGAGAAGGACATCAAGATAACCGGACTGACTGGTGTACTGTATACCCGTACATATGATGGAGGTGGCTGGTCTCATAGCTGCTCGTGTGGGGACACTAGGGATACAATGCAGGTGCTCATTGGAAAATAAGTTCACTGATTGATTCGTTCACGAAATGCTAGATGGTTAATGATGCTTTATTGTCAGATAGTGATTCCGTAGTCCCAGTGGTGTATTTGGTTCTTAGACTTGAGACACCAAGGATGTCCTGTATGAAAACTCCACTCTTTAATACCGGACTTATAGGTCTGGAGGTCCCAGATCTAGCACAGTCGGTTATCGGAAGTGGTAGCTATCCTTACAAGGGTTATTGAGTGTCGATAGAGGATTATCCACTCTCGGTGTCATGAGAGGAATATCTCATGTGTTCTTGCTCAGACAAATCCCTGACCATGGTCATTCGGATTGAGAGAGAAAGAGTTCTCCAGGAAAATCCGATTAGAGCGAGACTCGAGTAGAAACTGTATGGGCCTAATAGTACCATGCCCGGTATACAGTCTCTAGGGCATTTGATTGGATTCCCCTGTATCGTATAAGCATTGCAGCGTAGTGGCCTAGTATGTCCGCAGTCGATGAGTCGAGTGAATTATTATGGAAATAATAATTCACTAAGCCAGAAGGAGTTCTGATAGGTATGACTCACGGCCAGCTCGATATTGGGCTTAAAGGGTCACACACATATGGTAGGCATTGCGATGAGTAAAGGTTCGGATATGAGATATCCACCGGAGTCCCTATCTTATTGGATATCCAATAAGTCCCTGAATTATTTGATCATATGGATGAGATCCAAATAATAGTCAATGAGAGATTATTGGATAGAGATCCACTAATCTAAGAAGCTTGAGTAGTTTGATGAAGATCCAATACCTAATATGATAGGATCCATTAGGGTTAAGTTGACAGGGGGCCTCTATAAATAAGAGGGAACCAAAGGTTCATAGGCTAGAGCTTCTTTTGATTGCTATCTCTTATTCTCCTCTCTCCTTCTCCTCCTCAGACAGTAGGCAGAGATTTGAGGAGCGTCATCGCAGTCTTGCTGTGTAGATCACTGTTAGAGAGGGGGACACTTGACCTCCTTCACCCTCTCCTACAAATCTGCAGAGATTCAGGGATATTCGATCTCTCTAGGTAAAACACAATCTTTCATATACGTAGTTTTCGGTTTTACAGATTTAGCGCACTAATCTTCGCACGACGATGAATACAATTTATGGGAAATTTAAGGATTTTTATTTTCTATTTTTTCGCTGCGCATGTAATATCGTCCTTAGATTTCCCTACAACACAACTATTTACTGAGTTTAGGAAAAGACCTACAAAAATGGTTGAAAAAAATAAAACAAGAAATAGCCTGGTACACAACTTGCACCACTCGGTTATCCCTGATCTACGAACTGATTGAATATCGAACTAGTAAATACCACCCATACCAAACCATTCCGAGCGGTACTGCAAACCTTGCGCATATTATTAATATGGTGCTCCATATAAGAATCTAATTGATGGAAAGTTAGAAGTCTATTATATATAACTGTCTTTCTAAGATTGAATTGCATGAGCTTTTACTTATACAGAACCCAGTGTCTCGTTAGATCCATAAGAAGACTTCAAACACAATCTGACTTGTTATGAGGACAAACTAAAGATGGAGTGACTAATCAATAACAAGCTTCATATCATTGTATTTCAACTACTTTCCTTTTTATCAAATAGAAATTGAATAAACTAATTAGTTGGCCAGTTCAAATCTCTGATGTTCAACTGTCTTCAAGCAAATCAACGACATGTTGCAAAGTTAAAAATACTGAGAAGAAGATCACTATCTATAGGCTCAAACATGTGTTTTCCTTACAAGGAAGAGGATCCAAAATGAAAAGAGGATACCAGATTATAAGATTATATTGGTACTTGTTATTCCTAAACCAACCAGCTAAAGTGATAAACAACATCTCCGTGAATTCTTAAAGTTCTCATTATGATCAAAAGCATTTGTTGATGGACATTCAAAGTTTTCTAAGATATATTAGTTGGATTGATGAGTCATATTCACTACTGCAACAATAAAAGTTAATGAAATAGATGAAAACTAGCATCGCCTCTCATTATTATTAAAAGTGTCTCATCTTATAGCCTAAAGCTTCTTGATATTACCATAACAAGAACTTTAAGATATAAAGCACCATACATGGTTCGTCCAAGATTTCCCGACAAATCTCCAAAGCTTATATTTCGAACTCCTTTGTTCACAGCATTTTGGAAAACACCTGCAAATGAATTGATTCTTCAGATGAACAAGTCATTAATTTGACAATTAAGTTTACAGTATGAAACAGAAAGAACCTGTTAATGCCTTGGTAACTTCATCCTTCTGTGCAGTTGGAGGAAGGAGACTGTAAAGCACAAAATTATGCCAATGTTACAGATCACATGAAAAGAGTTAGTATCATAAACTTCTTTATTGTCACAAGTAACAAGCTTTTGTGACAACCTACACTGATAAGACTATGATTGTGCTGCATTTGTAATTCACCAGTAAGATTCAAATTTCCAGATTACTGAAAGTGGCATTACTTAAAGGAACTACAGTAGGTCGTCAAAGGAATCTTCTTCTGTCATATTATGAATATTTAACAAATATGCATATCTCAATGAATTCATATAAACTCATCATGTTTGCCTGATTGTCATGTAGTTTTCCCATATTTGGGCATGGATCACATGTCAACTGAAGAAAATAGATGCAATTTAATGTTACCTACACCAGCCTCTGATTACCATTTTCCTAAATCAGAGTTCTACATCAAGCATCATCTTACCCAAGAGTAATAAAATCATTTGAAAGAGCATCAAAATCACGATTAACCATGTGAAGACATGCTTGAATAAATCCATCTCGAAGCTCTTGCCTAAATTCGCCCATCATTCCAAAATCTAGAACATAAAAAAAAAAAAGAAATGCAACAATCAGTATTAAGAGATGCAACTGCTACAGAAAAATATACAAGCTCCAATGTTAATTTTATTATGCATGTTTAGAGCCATACAGATACTGGTTAAACCTACCTAAGTAGGCTAGTTTCCCATCCGATGTCCTCAGAAGATTTCCAGGATGTGGATCCGCGTGATAAAATCCATAATCTAAAAGCTGAGAAAGCGAGCAATATACTCCTACCTGTTATTTTGGAAAGATCATGATGCCATACGATAAGGAAGACGTTAATCAGTGAAAAAAAACATCGCAAAACATAGAATTAAATGAAAGGAAACTTATCTAATATTTAAATCCAGATTTCTACCTCAATGAGATAAATATCTTTGACCTCCGACAATTTATTTCCCTACATATTTCGCACAACCAACATGAATGAACACCATTCTTTAAGAAATCTCTAAAAATATACAAATAAAAAAAGAGTTAGAGCACGCACATCCACCCATTCCATGATGAGGACTCTGCGACTACTTTGTTCTAAGTACATTTCTGGTACAAATACATCCTGTAGTCCTCCATATAGCTTCCTAGTTGAGCATGCATTCAACAGATGTAATTTAATGTATTTGAATAGTCATAACCTCTGATTCTACTAATAGTCATATTCTGAAATTATCAGTGCTCAACATCAGTATTTTCTACTGTAGATGTCTTTTGCCATGAAATGGACACAACTAATCAAGAATCCACTTCATCCCATTGAATATAACAATAGAAACCATCAATTACTGAAAGAATAACCTGAAAAGGCCATCATAGGTTGCTTGTGAACATGAAAGCACCAAAATAAGGAAATACAAGTTGATAGCATTGCCACATGGTTCCTACCTGAATTTTAGTCCATTCATTGCTTCAGCACGGTAATCCATCTCCTGCATTAAATTGATTTACCTGTGTTCAATAAGAAGCACTAAGCATATATTCACAAATTTGATTTTAGGAAAAGAGATGCATTAGCAGTCGTGTAAATTGGAAAAAAAAAACATCCAAACTTCCCGGATTGAAAAAAACTAGAACTCACAAAAAGTTCATTGAAGGGAAAACATTCTAAACTTATTTTTTGAAAGAAGATCTGAAGACTAGAAAGAAAGCAGAAAAGGCACAAGGTTAGTCCAACAGATGGTTTCTCATGCCTCTGACCAGTTGCATGAGCAGAATAAGCAAAATTGATCATAATATCTACACTTTTACAGAAAGGGAATATATGGATTTAAGTCAGGGGACAACTTTATTATGAGATTTCAAATTTGTTAGTGATATAAACTCTTATATCCATCCAAGCTAAACAAAAAGGAAGTGTATTGAAGATGAACTCATTTATCTCACATGGGATTATAAACAAGCACGTACACCAGTACACTTATTGATGAGTCAAAGTCAACAATCATAGAGGTTAAAGTCTGATCTACAGATGATGATCATAGAAACCTAACTTAGATTTATTTATACAGATGGTGATCACAGAAACATTTATTTAGATTCTAGATTCATTAAAGAGGAATTTTAATATTTCATGATTTTATTGTCAAACATCTTTTCTGACATTTTAATAATTACCGTTCAGGAAGCAGTATACTTTCAAGAAACTAAGAGCAGGACATCTTATGTATGGCAAAAACATAACCAATATCTATGATGAGAAACTGAAGAACATATTGTTTATAAGCTAAAAAAGCATACTTATCAAAGGGAAGAATGAAGTTTAGCATAATTTGTGATAGATGTATGCCCCTTGAATTGTCACAAAAAACATCTAAGAAAGTCGTAAGGCCAGTTATGAAGTGTAGATAAGAATGTTGGACAATTGAGTAAAAGCATTCAAGAAGGCCAATGTCGCTAAGATAAGGATATTGAGTTAGATGCATGGTTTTACAAGAAAAGAATAAGACATATTTACATTTACAAACATTAAGGGTATTCAAGGATTAAAATCTCAATCCAGTAGAAACAGCAACCAGCGGCCAGAACGGTACCATTCTGATCTGACTGAACCACTACAACCAGAGAGAGTGAAAGGAGGGGGAGGGGAGGAGGAGGTGGTGTTGGTGGTGATGGAGAAGCAGGCAGAGGCGGAGGACGAGGAGCGATACCATGCAACAGAGAGGTGGTGACATAGTGATGCAGACAAGTAGTGGAGTGGCAGTGATGGCATGGAGGAGAAGCAAAGTAATTAAAGAAGAGGAAGAAAAAAGGGCAACAAAAGGGTATGACAAGTACCAGTATTCGATGGAATGCTTATCAGATAGCACGGTGCCAATCAGCTTGCTGACTGGTAACTTTGGTGTGGTAAGTTTACTAATTAGTAAAACTGAAATAGATGAAATTGCCTGGACTGCATAATAATCAGCCATTAGACGAGCAACAAACTGGTCTCTACCAACCTATATAGTTGGTTTTCAACGTGAGAAAACCTGTAAGTACACCGAATAGGTAAGGTGAGAAATCTCAAATTAGAGGTACAAGAAGAGACAGAGGAATATCTACTATCTAGCAAGCCCTTATTAGAACTTTAGGACAAAAATAAGACATTTCATGGCTGTGATATTGCTCATTTATTATAGCTCTAGAAAGAAAGGATCTGTAGTCAGGCCCAAGTAATAGAGGATTATAGCAAGTTGTAGTTGTTGGTGCAGACATAATCAAACAGTGTATAACAAAGGTAAAGAAGTCAAGTGGTCCTACCAAAATAGCCAGATCATATGGAAGCAAACACAAATTCATGCTTCAATCAGGTTATTGCTACTTGAAGAACCTAGAGGAGCTTAGGCAAAAACGTTCAAACTCGAAAACAATTTTCCAAAATGCTGTAAGGAGTAAGGACGAACAAGAAACAAACATATGTCTTGAATCATCATGCCAACACGATTGAAGAAAATTGAGCAAAAACTTGATGTTGAAATCAGTTAAGGTTTTCCCACAACAGCTTCATATTGGTAAACAGTAATTTTCTAAAGATTCTTCATCCTTGTTGCATACTCATTAAACAAATTTAAGGTGGATTACAAACCCGAAATAAACTTGATGCCCATTCGTCCAGCACAGCCTGCAAGAAGTTCCTCGAATTTTTATTTCAGAACCTCAGTTTGGAAAAGCAAAGCTTCAGATTTACTTCAAAAGAAGAGCTTAACAGATGAATATGGTTTGACCACAAGTATAGACTTCCGAGACAAATATGAACTCATTGCACTACCTGAAGATCAGTGTTAAGCCTGGCAGCTCTCCGCACAAACCCTGCAATATAACGCAGGATAAATATGTCTAATGAAATTGCTGCTTGAACTCCAGGTCTTTGTACCTTCACTGCAACGACTTTTCGAGAAGAACGAAGTCTAGCCTGGTAAACCTATCAATCAATAGAAACATATTGTAATTGGTTATATCTCAGTTTTCTCATGTTATTAAACGCAAGAGAATCATTTATGCATTCAGAACCTGTCCAAGAGATGCTGCAGCAATTGGCTCTGGTGAGATTTCAGAGAAAAGAATATCTATTGGTTGTCCGAGCTCTTTCTCTATCATATTGAAGGCAATCTCAGTTGAAAAGGGAGTTATGCGATCTTGCAACAATGACAGTTCCTCTAAATATGCAGGTGGAATCACATCCTACAGGACAAGAAGTTCAAACATAGACATCCGAGAAAAGGATACATAGAAAAACTGCACCCTGCAGATATTATTTTAAAATTTGATATGGAACTTTGAATTGTCATGTTATAGAGAAACACCCATTTCTTTTCCTTTCTCTCTAACAATGTTCAAGTAATGGAAAAGATGAGACGTAGTACCTAATTAGTTCACAATGGGACAAAAAAGAATCTATATATGACTACAAAATTACAAAATGACTGCTCGACAATTGAAAATAAAATTCTTTGAATACTCAATGATAGATTGGAATAAATAGCTCTGCAGGTGATCATATTAGATGATAATTCTCATTGTTTCTCAATCCTAGCCAAAATTAAGGTCTTAAAAGCTGATTGTACCATTTGATACAGACTGGTACCTATTAGTCTGATGGCCGATTATCATGCAGACTGGGTGATCTGATACCAGAAGTACCGACCAGTAAGATTACCCTACTCCAGAAGTAGCCGGTGTCAAGCTCTAGCCTACTGTCCAGTACTAGTATTTGTGTCCTTTTTTCAACTCTGACAATTGGTCTCTCTCTCTACACCATTGCCTCTCGTTCCATGCCTCCTCCTCCTCACCTGCATCACCACTCCCCTCCATCCCTGCCCTACCTGCAGTCACCACCTCCTCCCGTCATCTTTGTCTCCTCCCTGGTGCGTAGTTCTCTCTTCACTTGCAGTTGTACAGGGTGGTACCAAGCTATCTAAGCAAACACTCAATGCACCGATACTGATCATTATCGGACCAAGACCTCAATCCTTGGTCAGCAACTCAACATAGTCATGAAAATATCATTGTAGTGGAGAAAACCATGTATCAGATAAAGCTACATATAAAAAGAACAATAGCTCTCAATATGAGTAATGACTGCTAGCTGCACATTTTGAGAGAAAATTGGTACTTAAAAGCCAATAAGAAAAGGCCATTCAATTGTTTCAAGATGGCTGAAACAAGACAAAGTTACAGCCCCCCCCTATTTGAGCTGCAAAAGATTTCTGTAGGGAACATCAGAAGATCTAGCCAATAATCAAGCTTGATAGAGAGGTACCTAGTGTATGACAATATAACGTTTGCAAGAGTCAATTTGGAAACTTATATGTTTATTTCAGCCAAAGATTCTTTGCAACATTTTGGTGATCCAATCAGCATCAAGCAGTTTAAAACTATCCACATGACTTTCTAGAACAGCCCCCTCTATGCAAGTACTCCAATATTGTAAAAAAAAAGAAAGAAAGAGGAAGGTATCCTGAATAAGGAATGTAATTCACTTGGACCATTACATAATGACATGTATTTATAGGTCAGGGAATGAACTAGCACGCAGACTGCCCAATTTCGGATGGTCCACATGTGGCAAACAATCTTTGTAGTTAGTTATAAATACAGTGGCAAACAATCTTTCGTATGGATTATTGAATCTATAGAAAACAACACCATATAACAAGAAACAGTCTGATTAAATTTATTTCCAGATATCATTAAAAACAAAGGCAAGTGATTTGGGAGAATATTATTGATACACAAGTAGTCATATGGGAAAGGTAGAAATGTGAACTTACTGGTCGTGATGAAACCGCTTGAGCAATTTTTACAAATGCCTGCAGCAAGTAGTATTGTTTAAATGAAGTCAATAGAGCCTGATTCTCATTCAGCTTAAAAACCATGACAAGTGCCCAAAATAAAGCAATTTGTCGCAATGAAATATTTGTGTAGTCTGACCAATAATGGCATTGCAGTTATTAGAATGTTTTAAATCACTACTAAACGCTTCAAAAGGTCTACTAGGATACTTAGAACGTCTTCCACGCCAGACCTATTAGATGAGTTGACAGAAAATATGTAGGTTTCAGCCGGTAATCTCAGAGCAAACTAAAAGCCATTATGAGCCAACAGAAAAGAACTCATCCCACGATGACAACTTTTAATATGTCGAAACAGAAATTTCAAAGATTCTTGAATTCGTGGCTAATTGCAGAACATTTAGAAGACACGACAAAGATGCATGCAACAATGCATTCGAAGAACTAGGACAAGAATCATACCGGGCCAAGCTCCAGCAAAATTGCGCGCAGCTCGGCCGCCCTAGTCTGCAACCAAAAAATAAAAACTCAAAAAGAATTCCATCAAAAGAACCAAAGAAAACGAATCGAAACCAGGAGGACGGAACTCGCCTTAAACATCTCATCCGAGCGATCCGAGACGCTGTCGAGGTACCGCACCGTGAACCACCGGCCGAAGGTGGTGCTGATCTGGAGGAATCGTCGCAAGACCAGGAAGGGCTTCCGGCGGTAGATGGAGGTGATCAACGGCAGGTCGTACGCGTCCAGGAACTCGGCCTCGGATGACGCGCCGCCCTCGAAGAGATAGCCTGAGTACTTGGTGAAGGCGTCGACGTCGTCAGAGCTGGCGAGCGCCGGCAGCCGGCTCCCCCGCCGCCGAGGGGTGTGAAGGAGAGGCATCCGCTGGCGGTCGAGGCGGCCCGGAGTGGGGAATCCATGTGCTTTGAATCTGGAGGCGAAGAGGGAAGAAGATGGCGGGAGGAGGAGAAGCATTTGGAGCAGAGAAAGAGGAGACGCCCAATGAGACAACGGTGGAGTTTCGAGACAATAGTGAAGCAAAGAAGTTGGATAAACAGAAGTTTTCTCGTTTCTGCTCCTTTTTCCTGATCCCTTTATTTTATGTGATCGGGGAGGCCCACCACGTGGCGAATGCAGGAGGCATTGTTAGAGCTCCATGGTTAATATGGACCGTTCGTTGGCTCTTCGTTTCCTTTTCTTGGATTTACTTGCTCATATTAATTTTGTTTCGAATTTAACGGGCTGCGTATATGGCTAATTACATATTATCTGTAATTATTTTTAATATTTTTAATATTTATATTTGTAAAAATAATATTTAATTTTTTATATTTATAAAAAAAATAAAATATATAATATTTTTTTTTTTCATATCATTAATTCTATTGATGAAAATACTGTGCATGCTCAATAGTAAATCAAAGTATGCTAAAATTAACATGTGTTCAAAAATAAATTTTATAATATTTTTATTAATAAAATTAACGATACGAGGATAAATGAGATTAAATATTTCACTTTCATAAATATAAGGATTCTAATATAACATTTAAAAGTATGAGATGCTAAATATAACTATTTATAATCTATAATTAGCTCCCACGTATAAGGTAATATATTTTTTACATGTATATTTTTTATATGTATATAAATATAATTATTTATAATCGAGATGCTGTACAATTAGTACTAGAATACATTCTTCATAAAAAAAATTACATGTATTTCCTTATAATTAGTATTTTTTATATTTACCCCTCTAAGTTTCATTTTAGTATGCATATGTCATCACTATAAATTCAACATTTTTGGAATAGACTATTGTACTTAATATATGTTAGCTTATAGTAGGTAAATGGATGAATTAAGGAAAACCTTTTTTTTAGTTTTTTCGAAATATATTATTTTCATATTCTTCGAGAGGCACCTTCATCTTTAAAAAATCTCCAAAATATCTCTAACATGACACAATAGCTTTTTCTTTAGTAGATAGAGTAAATTAATCAATTGATTTTGAACCTATGAATAGGGTGAACAATTCCTTAATTATAATTTTTAATGTATAATTATAGTATTTGAAAAATAATAATATAACTGACATGTATATGAAACTCTCCTTATTTGTTTGTTCATATTATATTTGCCTTTGTTATGACGTTTTTAATGAAATTATAATATTATGATAGATGTGCCAAAAATATTATAAATTTATTTATTTTAATTAAATTATTTTTGAATATGCTTATAATGTTTTGATGGAGGTGCCAAAAAATACTATAAGTTTATTTAAAAAAAGAGTCTCCATATTTAGTTATTTTTATTCGTAAACCAATAATGATAATTATTTAATTTTTATATTTCTATATAAGTTTATTTCTGTGGGTTTTAAGTCTATTTCTGCTGGTTTTTAGTGTTTTTGAATAACTTACGATTTTTTGGTTGAAGTGTCAAAAACACTGCAACTAACATATAATTCTTATTCTTTAGTTGTTTTTGTTTGTTAACTTATATAAAATTATTTTTTATATATAATATTCTTAAATAAACTTATAGTATTTTGATGGAAGTATTGAAATTTTCATAATAAGTCCTACGATAATTGAAAAGGGATACTCTCTCGAATAAAAAAATCCAAAAAGAAGATTTTTATTTTGGAAAGTCGCCTTTGGTATAATGATCTTGAAACTTAATTGATAATAATATTATTTTATATTAAGATGGGTTATCGAAGAAATTAAACTGATTATTTCAATTATGACCTAATTTTTTTATTAATATGTTCCTAAAACTTTAATTGTCCTTTGTTCACCCTTCAAATTATATTTTACCTTCAATATCGAAGTTCAATGTAAATTAAACGATAAAGACAGAATTAAAAGTAAGTAATAGTAGAAAGAATCATTACATGGATAGAGAAGACTCGATATTCGTAATCTTATTTTTGCATTTATAAAGGTGGTTTTAATAGTTAAGCTTTGGTTTATGAGATACCAATGTTCATCTAAAAAATAAGCATAAGAGATAGGTGAAAATAATAAAATATATTATAAGTATTTAAAAATATGATATTTATCTTTTATTCACACAAAGTTAAAAGAAATCAACCCCATCAACATATTTTTAATATGTTTGTTATGCGAAGAATTTATTGATGCCGTGATTAGTTCAGAATTATTTAATTATCTTAAGATACCTCGTAAAAATATAAAGTTTTTAAAGTGACACCTACAAAAAAAAATTAAGGTATAAAGAGGTTTTCGATCCAATCTCTATGTGAGTGTGAATATAAGTGATTTAAAAAATAAATTTTTATTTTTTTATATAAAAAATTAAATTTTATATCTGATCATAAAAAGATAAATTATGAAATATTACATGATGAGACAACCTACTCTAATGTAAATTATGAAATCCTTGTCCACGTAGATAAACAAATGAAAGATGAATCTCATCTTTTGGACACTACATTAATAATATTTTTCCTATCAATGTTGACCGATATTGGCTATTTATTCTCATCATTTGACCAATTTCTATCCCAAATAAATTTTCGGTATTGACTTTTTTAATATATATTTTTCATCATTTAGCCACCCATCAACATTGCTTTTATGTTAATTACGCTATTGCATTTCCTAATGCAATAATTAAGTCAAGACACGCTCAGTTTCACTTCTAATTTAAAATTCAATATAAACCATCCCCTTATGATAATATTAGATATTTATTAAATCATGCAACAAACTCAACAAAAGCTAAGAAATAATTCAATAAATCCTTGTTATACTCTTTTTTATGAACAAACAACATAAAGTAAAAAATCATAATTATTTTATATTTTAACATAATACAGAGGGCATAATTACTATTGGCTATAAGTTCTATAATGAACACATGACTATTTCTTAATTCAAATATGTCCTTCCGGGTGCTAATTATAGGATCTCATCCGCATCCGCATCCGCATCCGCATCCGCGAGGAAGGAGATCCGGTCATCCCACGCACATACGGACACCCACTCGCACCTCCGAGGGACGTCGAAACGGTATCAACGAAGCAGGTTTTGGGGGAAACGGTTCTTGATCCCGTGGAATCAAAAGCAGCCGAGCAAATAAATCGTCGTTACGCGATCAAGAGAGGACAGATTAGAAGAGAAGAGAGACGGGGGAGAAGGTGATTGGGAAGAGAGGCATCGTGATTTTGGATCCGGCGACCGATCCGGGTGGCAGCCAAAGGAACTCTGGAAGGAAGAGATGGAAGATCTGGGAATCGAGGCAAAGGAAGCCGCCGTCCGCGAGGTGGCCAAGATCCTCCCTCTCCCCGAGCTCTTGGCCTCCATCGCTTCCATCAAATCCGACTACCTCTCCCGGCAACAGGCTAGCCTCGCTCCTTTATTCTCTCTGACCTCATGCTCCTCGTCATTCTCCAAAGATCCTGTAACTTGTCTTCTTTGTTTCCCCCACCCCCCTCCCTCTTTTTATCGAAGTACTCGTATACTATAGAAACATCTAATTCTTATTTTGTTTTAAGAGAAATGATGACTGTTGAGTAGGTTACAGTTTGGTAGTTCATTTGATCCCTGTGGATCTGTTGGGAGTCCTTGATGGTGACTGGTATTATGTCCGATCAAAATTCAAAAAGGCAAACAAGAGAGAGTGATGACTTAGACGAATGAAACAAAGCTTTGAATTAGGTTTCACGACAGAAGTTAGTAGTGTTGTGCTGCAGGTGCTTGGAATGGCGCAGATATTTATTGCATATTGTACATCTTTAAGGGCTCGCTAAGCAAGTTGAGAAGGAAATAATATGACTAAAATGAAAAATCTGAAAAATAAATCGGATTAATCAGTGTGACAAAATGTTTTCAATTTTGGAGTCTAATGCAGAGGAGCTAGTGGTACATGTATCATGGAAGGAGTACATGCATTTCTAAGTCCTGGCATGTGTACGATGATATATTGTAACTTCGATAAAAGATGGCTAATGCCATGTAGAAAGTTCAATTTGAGCGTTCCTACATCTGCAGTTTCATACTTTGGTGCTTTTACTTTTAACAAAAAGGTGCAGTAATTTGTTTATGATTATTATGGCTTAATTCTTTTTTCCTTTTCTAAAATTGGAAAGGTGGTCTACTTTGTGGATGTTGTGAACCTAACATATTTTTATCTGTCTATGCTCCATCATGTAGGATTTTGATGATTTTGCTTTTGTGAGATTTATTAAATATGTTTCTCTTCAAATGCTTCCAGGCAAATGACGCGCAACTCAGCACAATGGTAGCAGAGCAGGTAGGTTGTCATTTTCTGAGTTTTATTTAATACACTTCGAGGCCACAGAGAATGCCTTTATCAAGGTGCACAGATTCTGAAATGATGTTCTCATGCTGACAAACACATACACGCACACATTTTCCTACAGGTTGAGCAGGCACATAAGGGCATTGATGCACTGGCTTTGTCTCAGAAAACAATAAACCAAATCCGTGAAAATTTTTTGTCCATTGAAAGGTATGCTTGTAAACATTATGTGAATATTCTTTGTTTTATGCAAGGTTTGTAATACCGAATGATACCACCCGTATCGGGTGGTATGTACTGGTCCGTCAGTAGACCGGTACACGGACCGCCCGTTACCGAGCGGTACCGTTGATTGAGGTCGTTATCGTCGACGGTAACCGAGGGAGAAGAAAGAGGGAGTTGACGGTGACTGAGGGAGAAGAAAGAGGGAGAAGGTGAAAGGAGAGGCAGAAGGGGAAGAAAGAAATAGGAAAAAAAAAAGAGAACCTGAGATCGGCGCCACTCTCCTCGTTTGTGGCGACTTCTCATTCACGTGCAGGGAGAAGAGTATCGGCGTCACGAGGCGAAGAGAGGCGACACCTCAGTGAAATATTCTTTTTTTCTACGACATCGCCCGAGAAGAGAGGGTTACGGAGTGGTTACCTCTCTTATATATATATATACACGGAGTAGTATATCGAACTATACTGCTCGGTATATAGTACCGTACCGAGCAAATCTTAAAATTCTGATATGGTATGAAATTTCAATCCTTGGTTTTATGTACTAACATTTTCTTGGTTATAATAAACAGGTTGTGCCATGAATGTCAGACACTGATTGAGAATCATGACAAGATTAAGCTTCTCAGTAATGCTAGAAACAACTTGAACATGACTCTAAAGGTTGGTCCAAGCTTACTGACCTTTCGTTGACAACTGATGCTGCAGTCAGTTCATCTCTTATAAAACCAGAATGTGCATTTCGTTCTTTTGTGATATCATTCATTCACATTATATACTAGAATCAGAATATGCATTTTGTACAGTTCCAATATCAGTCATCAGATGTAACAAGATAGGAACTTCTTCCTCATTAAGCTGGTTTTTATTAGCTCTAGCAGTCAACAGAAACCTTATTGACTTCACTCTGTTATTATCATGATAATTGGCCATTTTTTATAGGATGTTGGAGGGATGATGTCCATTTCTGTTGAAGCAGCTGCAGCTCATGATTCTTTAAGTGATGACAAAGAGCTTATTCACACATATGAGGTGCCATGATCTCTGTGAAGTTATAACATACCACATAGTTTATTGCTTCATAGTCCATACCACCAGCCAAGTTCTTATCATAGTATGAGCTTCTATTATTCTCATCTTATATACATTGCTTCTATCTTTTTTCATAGAGATTAACAGCACTGGATGGTAAAAGGCGCTTTGCACTAGCAGCTGCAGCATCTCACAAGGAAGAGGTTGGAAGGCTGAGGTGAAAATTTCTCACTTACCTATCATCTTTGTTTGACTATAAAATTGTTCTTCTGTTACAGCTTGACTTGATAGAAAAACTAACCAATTAACTTGATGAGCCTAAACTACGTTGCTCGTAATGCTCCCAAATTAGTTGTAGTAGGCCCACTAACCCTATAAACTATCATATTTGTCCTCCCACTTCTGATGTGGGATTGAAAGTGTGACAATTTCACCCTTTTAGTGGTTGACATCCTTGTCAAGAAACATGGCCAGTGCAGAGTCCAGAACTAAATTCTAGCTGGCGGAGTGTGAGTTTTTGTTCAGTAGTGGATCCACGCCTCCACATAATGACCTACATTGGCAGGAGCCTGTTGCATTGGGTACACTCTTTTTTAAATGACTCCATGTAATGATGTGCCTCCAACGTTATCACACTCCACTTGTTAGATGCTACTGCAAAGAGTAGATAAGTTTAGACTAGAGGGAATTGTTGAGACTTGAGAGATTTATAAAAGATGTGACCAAATCTTATCCCATTTCAGAAACATAATCCTATTCCAACTCAAATCTAAGGAGACTCCAACTTTATAGTTGAAAAAAATCCTAATTTTAACAAAATTATCAAAACCAACTCAAACACCAAGTCAAATGCCAAATTACTTATCATCAGATCCAATTTAAAATCCAGGCACTATAGTGGAAGTTATTTAAGATTTTAAAGAATCTCAATTTTAGTTAAGCACAACTGCTTTACTTGATAGTTTTCTGATGATATTCATGTTCACAGAGAATACTTTGAAGATGTAGATCGGACCTGGGAGACATTTGAAAAAACATTATGGAGTCATATCTCCAATTTCTTTAATCTTGCTAAAGAAAGGTATGAGTGTTCTTTGTATTGCATTTGTAGTTCGATGTAGAGGTACTTTGCTTTAGTCAGTTAATCCTTGCTTGTTAGTCTCGTAATAATGTAATGGTCATTTTGTCAAAGTTTTGCTAGCTTACACCATCTATTTACAAGTTTCATATTTTGGCAGAATTCTTGAAAGGGGGTTTCGCTGACATAATTCTCAGAACTCTGAAGTTCTTTATGCATACTTTCTTTAGGCAGATCTTTGAATATATCCCACAAATTTCTGATTCATTACATGTATACAATTTTAATGCTAGTAATGTGATGATGTGCATTCATCCAACTATGTTATTTTAATTTTTAAGAAAAGAGAAAATTTCATTCTACCTCTTTCCTTTTGTTTACGTGCATCGTGGATTATAAATAAATAAATAAATAAATGTATATATGTGTGTGTGTGAGTGTGTGTGTATATATATACACTTGAATATCTTTTAATTTGATAGAATGTGAATTAGGTATAACCAAAAGCTCCTAAAAGGGGATTGCTTTGTATGACAATTGTTATGGGTCTTAATATGACATGAATGGGGAGTAACCGATTAGGCCAGATATTGTTGTAATTAGTTGATCTTTTATTTCTATAAAGGTCTTTTGAACTCTAGTTGTAGTCTAGGTAAACAAGGTCCATTGATCTGGCTTTGAGTTTGTAATACTGATTTGTAATCAAGGTTTGAAATTTCGTACCGTACCGGAGTTTCGACGATCTCTCGGTACGGTACGGAACGGTATACCGCTCGGTATACCGAGCGGTATACCGAGTGATATATGTATATATATATATTATATATATATATATTTTAATGGCCGACGTCGCATCGCCTCGGCGACGTCGCTTTTTCCTTCCCCACACGGGGCGACGTCGCCGAGGCGACGTTTATTTAAATTATATATATATATATATATATATATATATATATAGCGACGTCGCCGAAAAAGGCGACGTCGTGTCGCCTCGGCGACGTCTCCGAAAAAGGCGACGTCGTGTCGCCTCGGCGACGTCGCCGAAAAAGGCGACGTCGTGTCGCCTCGGCGACGTCGCCGAAAAAGGCGACGTCGTGTCGCCTCGGCGACGTCGCCGAAAAAGGCGACGTCGTGTCGCCTCGGCGACGTCGCCGAAAAGGCGCTGCGTTACCGCCCGTTACCGAATGGTACCGGGCGGTAACGGTCGAAATTTCGACCGTTACCGCCCGATATTACCCGTAACGGCCGATACGGGATATTTTTTGCATGTACCGCCCGGTAGGGGGCGGTCCGCGTACCGGTCGCCTCTCGGACCGGTACGTACCGCCCGGTACGGGCGGTACGATTCGGTAAGTAAAACCTTGTTTGTAATAATGAAGAACTGATCTAAATAGCCAATTGGCCATCATCATCATCTGACTATCACCTCATTGTCACCATCTTCGTCTTTCTCCTATTCTAAATACTTAGTGCTCCTGACATTGCACTCAAAAATAAAAAAGAAAGGATAAAACATTGTTTTCCTTCTTTGCCACCATTTTAAACTTTCGTTTGCAAACCCAAACCATAAACACATATTATATATTATATAAAACATTTGTGATGCTGTCCTCTGTCAAACTGGAATTGCATAGGAAAGCTATTTAGCTTCATGTTACACCATTGTGTGTCTTCTTGACTCTTTATTCTCTTATGCTCAATCGAGCCAAAAAGAATGAACTAGGCACTTCTGAACTTGTCACATGGTATGCTAGGTTTTATTTGGACAAACAAAATACTGACATATCTTTGACAACTAACAACTTTATTGGAAGAATTTCATGTTACTGGGCCTTTATATCTTAAAGCTTGAAGGAAAGACAAGCTATTAGCAAAGGGCTACTTAAAATAAGAAAAGAATACATAAGAAATAGAAGAACAAGAAAGTGTTAGTTTGATTGGCATCATCAGCTGTCATCTATTTTCTTGGTTTTCTAAATTCTAAAATATAATACTACTGTCTGTCAAAATGTTAATTGTTTTGGAAGATCAGTACATGAATTTGGTTCTATTTTGACCTACCTATTTATCTAATTATTCATGCACTGTTATTGCTTTTGTGAAAGAATAAGAAAGAGCAATTCAGTATGAGCCTTATGATTCTGATCCATGATCAATCTGTTTAAGTGATCTCAAGTAGTCTGATTAATACATGGTATAGTGCACTTCTTTTGGCTGCCTTTGAGATGATCTATTTGGATATTGTTGCATTAATTTGTTGTTGAGCCAAATCATATATATGAATGTACACAGATAACCATTTTGTTATTCACTTCAGTTGCTTCATGGTTTGGTAGTATGAACTTATCTTTGTCTTATTCCAGCTTTTGTTGTTTGGCTTTTATGTCTTACCATCTTTTATTCAATGTTCTCTTCATTGCAGTCCACAGACGCTTGTGCGAGCTTTAAGGTATGTCTCAGGGTTTGACATGTTTTGCTCCAGTATACTGTTTTTATTTTTATCTGGTGGTAATTGGCTCTTTCTGTCGTTTGCTGAGTTATCGCTAATTTTATGAATCATAAAGTTTGAATTTCTTAACCTAAATCTCTATTGAAGTGTTTTTGACTTGTTTAACATAATCTCGGACATTGGAGGTACTATTAATTTTCTTTTAGTTAAGTTTGACTTTTTGTCTCACTTGTTATTAGCCATTGTGTAATGCCTCCTACATGGAATGCCTACAAGGTTTCTTAGAACTTCAGCAACTGTTTCTTCCCACTTCTTGTTTTCTTCTTTCAAATTCCACTTTGAAATGAGCGTGAAAGCTTCCTTTCATATGCTTCACTTTTGCTTAAAGAAGACTCTCATTCAATTTCTTTAATATTTCTACATATTGAAGACTATGTACTCATTTTCACCATTGTTCACTCGATCTTAAATGAAAGATTGTACTAGTTCCTCTAGGATTCTTTTATTTGTCACCTTTTACAGATATGTCAGCAAACTCTTCCTCAACATGCAAACTATTGCTGTTTAGTCTTTGAATTTGGTTGTAGCGTCTAATATTCTAGTGTAAGTTCTGGAGTTGCAAGTTCCATATGATTGTTCTTGTTTTGTCTGTGATAATGTCCATTTGCATTTTTTTACCTTTGTTTTCTGCATTAAGAAGAAAATGCATGTCACCAAAGATGTCTTTGGCTTCCATTAGAACATAGTGAATATGACTAATTTTACTTTTTTTTTTTGTTTTTTTGTGAACATTTCATAATGCATTAGTGTAATCATCAACACTATCTTTCTGCTGAAAAGAGTCTACAGACTCCTATCATAAGTATGTAGAAGTTGTGGCTTCAGCAATGTTGAATGTTTGTTTGTTTCAATGAGCATTGTCGAAAACCTTGGCGTTGATCATCCTACCAGATGCATTTGTATAGTCTTTGACAATTATTTGGTTGACAAATCGAACTAGATATTAGGTACTCGATAGCTATCTTGATTCTTGAATTTGCTGAAGATTCATATTCTTTCACAATAAAGTACAATTTAGTAGGCAAGGATGATAATATGAACTAACATACAACTACCGAAATCTTAAATGAAAAAATCTTTCTTTTTGTTTTAGACATAAACAAGAATTTGATATTGAGTACATTTTCAGCTTATACTTGACAGTTTCCTAGATCTGGTTTGCCAAAGTATAGTTTATTAATATTTCTTTGTTCTATCAGCTGATGCTGATTTGGATTATCATAATTATGTATATCTTCAATATTCTATTAGAACTCCATAGTCCCTATTAGGTTATTAGCTACTGGTTATTTTAAAAAACACAACATGCTTATCCATCTTTTTTATTCAAATACCATGGTGTATAACAGTTGAATGTTGTACCACTTTACAGGTCCATGGACCAGTATTGACATAAACAATTTTTTTTAATACTTTTTTCTTGTTAGTGAACCAATATGTATCACACTGTACTGGTTGAATTAGATTTTCTTGCTGGTACTAGCACCAACTAAGAAGGTCATTGACCATTTTGTTCAATACTTGATGAGGAACACACCTAAAAGCTTGTACCATTATGATCAATAGAATTTCTTTCTAATGGTGCATTCTCTCAATGATTATATGTTTAGTGGGTATGCTTCCCATCTTTATCATTCCCTTATTTTTTGCTCAGGCATTTTTTTGTTCTTTTAATTTTGTTATGGCAGGGTAATTGAAATGCAAGAAATCATAGATCAGCAACTGGCTGAGGAGGCTGCTGAGGCTGAGGGTGTTGATACTATGGCATCAATCACGAATCCACTTAGATCTGCAAAGTATTTCTATTGCTATGTGTGTTGTTTATTTAGGAATGACAATTTGTGCATCTAGAGAGCTGCTTTATTGGACATGATTGCTTTATTTTTTAGAATTCCAAAACTTAAAAGTGCTCCAGTGCTTGCATTGAACAAAGACCAGAGGCTATAAAGACTGGAAATTGTTGTGAAGTGATTTTTTTTAAATTATGACTGTTAATAATTTTTGGAGGCAAGTATTCTTCTTGTGAACCAGTCATTCTGGTTTGTTTTCAATCATCAAGTTTACTTAACATGATTTACAAAGATTGCAGATATACCAAGGGTAGCATCACATGTTTTAGTAAACTGCAAAGTAATACTTCTAACTTGCATGATGAGGCAAGCATCACCTTGAAGCATCTTTTTCATCTACTTTTTTCAATTGTATTCTGTGAACAAATCTTGCTGCATATCTGTGCACATTGTTGCCAACTAAACAGCAGACTTGGTGCTTGAAATCCGTCAAGCACCTTGTTTTTATTAAGTTGTGTAAAAACAATTTTTTGTTTGAGATGACAGGATATGATTAGTTGTAATTTATTATTTTTTTCCTATTCTCAATTAAAATTATGCAACAGCAATTGTTCTCATTTTCTTTGACATATAAAACTTTATTATGGCAAGCTTGTTATGTTATTTTACACCATTAGGCCCTTCTGTTTGAAAATCTGCTATCTAATATATATATTTTTTTTATTCAACAATACCATCAAGACAGAATTGTGTATAATGTGTTCTTTGCTTGCTATTAATTTACCTTTTGACTTTTGTAATCATATTTTGCATAATCTGTTGCTAAGATGCCCTTAAAATGTCAGAAAAGGTGCAACAACTGTTTCTCCCAAAAAAGCAGCACAGGAGAAGTTGAAAGGTCAGGGAAAAGGTTATAAGGACAAGTGCTATGAGCATGTCAGGAAAGCTGTTGAGGCACGGTTCAACAAGTTGTTGACAGAGGTATGTTATTCATGATTCAACAAATGCTTTCACATCACACCTGACCATCATTACTTTCAACATGTTCCTAACTTAAATACTGTTCATGCAGCTGATTTTTGAAGATTTAAAAGCTGCTCTAGAGGAAGCTAAAATGGTATGTAATCCTTGCGTATGGAATATTTTCCTGTAAATTGCCCCTACACTGCATGCTTTTCTGGATAGCTTGTGTTTAGATTGTCTGACAATCTTTGATGCCCATGAAGCTTTTCATCAGCGTTTGTGGTTCTTTTCAACTTTTTTTGTAATTACCATATTAGTCTGACATCACTGACATATGTGTGGTGGGCCCTATGGTCCTATGTCACTTTATTTGAAGAAAAGTTAAATTCTGGTAAATGTCTCCTTTGTTAAGAGCTTTTCTAAGTCTGGGAAATAAAATCATATGCCTTATTGTCTTTGACACAGATAATTAATTAGTTGATCAAATTGATGCTTCCAAAGAAGTCTATGATGATCGTGCCACAAGGGATGTCAAGGATCTCTTATATGACAAGAGTTGAAGTTTCAAGGATACATAAGCTTGTAGACGAGGGTCAACTCATGGCTTTATATCAGTGTTGAAGATTTAAAATCTAAATATGCCATCATAGTGTAGTTGCTTTGATGACGTCCTACTGTTGGTACCTAGCAGTGAGAACAACTACAATAACAAATCAACTCAATAAGATTGAAATGGTAAGCTAGCAGAGAGAAGCAACTGGAAGTCAATGTAACAACTCACAAGAAGCTGTAAAGAAACTGAGTTTTTTTCAAATCAAGTTGTCTTTATGATACCTCAACAGGAGACGTGTACAATCCCTGAAATACATTTGTATTCAATTATTTTAGAAACTTTAAAGAGAATGCATTTATCTAGGACAAGCTAAGTTCATGGCTTATAGTAGCAAACCATTAATAAATGATTCAACTTTTTGTATGAACATGCCCTCATTGTTCATCATTGGAATTAAAGAATTAGATGAACAGATTCCTTGATTTGGAGAAAATAGATGAAATGACATTGAAATTAACATTAAAATGAGTAATAAATTAAGCACGGTTCGTTGTACCGTGGCATACTACCCGGTATGGGCGATACATATTGGTTTGAGAAGGGACTAGTACGGGTGATACATATCGATCTGTTGGTATGTCCCATCATACTATATGTCGATATGTTGGTATGGATCGGTATGTATCGTACCGATGGCCAATTGGTATACCGGTATGAATCAGTATGAAATTAAGAATACTTGGGAATTGGGATTACATCACAAAGAGTTATCTTCTCAACTGTGGTGTTTTAAGTTACTAAAAGGTTAATTCATGACTTGGGCTATTGTTGACCAGCTTGGCTTGTTGGACTTTCATGGGACTGCTTCAAGTGTAGTATATAATTGCAATTAAAATTTCAGCAATTATTAATGAGTTTTTATTTCTTCTGATGGTACTAATTCAAGGTGAATGTTTTGGAAGTCTTAAATCTGAATAAAATCCACTATGAACATTTTTCTCCATGGATTTTCTCCACAAGCCATGGAAGTCTTAGAAAAGTACTAGCATAATATATCTGCAGGGTTTTAGATTTATGTGTCTGTTGTGTGCTTTTTAGTGGAAGCAACATAATTTCCATCAGTATTTAAAGTTTTTAGTTTTCCTAGTCATATGTATATTGATGATATTGTTGATAATATTTTGTAGATTGGTGACGAGCTTGCTGATATATATGACTATGTGGCTCCTTGCTTTCCACCAAGGTTTATACATAAAGTCTTAATTTTTCTAACTGTCTTCTAGATACACATTGTTTTATGCTGTTTACTGTTATTTTCTGAACTCATTGACACATTTTGTGGACTAAAACTTTTATTTTAGGTTGTCTCTTCTGACGTTTTTGACACTTGAAACAATCAAGTTGCTATGAACGATTTTTACAAATTGACACATCTTTATATTAGCTAAAAATGATATTAGCTGACAATATTTCCTTACTACTCATGAAGATGCTCTGAATAAACTTTCAACTGTCTTTAAAGCTTGTAAGTTGGTTAAAATATGGTCAAAATGTTTGGTTGAAGATCTACTTTATCTTCTGCAATCTGCATCATTAATTTTCTTTTTTCTTTCTTGCAGATATGAAATTTTCCAGCTCATGGTTAATCTTTATACTGAAAGATTTATACAAATGCTTAGATTGCTTAGTGACAGAGCAAATACGTTGACAAATTTGGAGATCTTAAAGGTAAAGACACTTGATAATAGAAGGAAATCTCTTTCTCAACGTAAATAATACATATATTTTCTTTAGTTGTACAAGTGCATATTCAATTTTACATCCTCTTTTTTTCGCTTGCAGGTAACTGGTTGGGTTGTTGAGTATCAAGATAATCTGATTGGTCTTGGTGTTGATGAATCCCTAGCCCAAGTTTGCTCTGAAAGTGGTGCGATGGATCCTCTCATGAATGCATACATTGAAAGAACACAAGCAACAACCAAGGTATTCTTTCACTATGTGCTCATAAATAATATACTGAGTTATCTTTCATTATGGAATTTCTTCTATAGAAATGGTACACAAATATTCTTGAGGCGGATAAGGTACAACCACCAAAGAAAACAGAAGATGGTAGATTGTACACACCAGCAGCTGTTGATTTATTCAGGATACTGGGGGAGCAAGTGCAGGTTGTTCGGGAAAATAGCACTGATGTCATGTTGTATCGAACTGCTCTTGCAATTATTCAGGCAAGTTTCCTTACATCATATCAGAATTTGTTATTGACGAAACACTACTTTAATACCCTATTCTACTTTATAATTTGGTGCTGTATGATGACCCTTGACCTATGTGAAAATGCCTACATCTCTGTATCTCTCTTTCACTCTTGTATACATACAGACATCATTTTAATTTTTTTTACATTAGGATATAGCAGCTAGTATCTACCGAACCTTTAAATTCTTTTACTTTCACCTTCTTTCACCCGTGTATCATATTTATTTTGCAAATTTTAGTTCAATTTTTTTGAAGCTTACCCATTTTAACTGAGTAGTGGCAATCCTTATAAAAACTGCTATATTGCTCTATTGCAATTTTGGAATCATGGGTTTTACTTTTACAAATGAACTCTTCATCTAGGGGTAAAGCTGTGCACATCTGGTCCTCACTAGACCCTACAGTGGAAGAAGCCATTTGGATTGCATCCTTTTCACATGTTTACCCATCTGTTTGGATTATGTAATACCTATCAAAGTTTTATTTTCGTATGGCAGGCTGATTTGAGTTAAAAAATGTTTGAATGTGATATACAATCTGGAAGAAAAAAATGAAGAAATTTCTTGTATATATTGTGCTTCTTGATTATGATTTTAGATTGGCTGAAGATAGCTTAGTTCATTATGGATTTGTGAGTTGAAACTTGAAAGAAATTTGTTTGAATGTAATACTGGATTTAGTTTTTGGTGAAACATAGAATGTAATAACTAATAAGGTAATTGGAGAATGGATGAAGAAGGAAATTTATGCAAGTTATAACTGTCAGTTTTTTTGCCATAAAGAAAATTTAACGAGTGACACGTTCGCAAGGGGAACAACAGAACAAAAAAAAAAGTTTTGATAATATCAATATGAGGTCATATTACTTAGGTTTTTGTTCAGAAATAACATTGGAAACTAAGATAACAGTCACCATGGGTAAAAATGATGATTACATAGTTTAGGTGGTTCAACATGCAAGAAGATTTGGTTGTCTTTGATGCCACAGAAAAAGAAAATTCCACTTTTATGTTTTCATGTTCTTTCCTGCTGGTACATTAATCATCTTGCAATCATCTGATCTTCTTTTATGATTTCTGTACATTCAGGTTATGCTTGATTTTCAAGCAGCAGAAAGACATAGGCTTGAGGAACCCGCTGCTGACATTGGTCTAGAACCTATATGTGCCATGGTTTGTGGTGTTTACACTTCTAATCTAGGTTTTTTAAATTTTCTACACTATATAACTTGAGGTATCATATACTTTGGTTGGTGTCAGATCAACAACAACTTGCGGTGCCATGAACTTTCAATGGACTTAAGTAACAACATACTGGAAGCTCTTCCACAGAACTATGCTGAACAGGTTATCATATGTAATTATGCATGCTTTCTCTTCAGAAGATTATTATGTTACCAGAAGGAGATCATATGCACTTGGTTTGATGTGTATGACTTACTCTCTGATTCTTGATCAACTGCTCCATTACACAATACACCCCTATGTTGCATTATCAAAAAATATAATAAAAAATTATTTGTCATAATTCATTTGTGTAATGGCATTGTCACTGCAGGTCAATTTTGAAGATACTTGCAAAGGTTTCCTCGATGTTGCCAAGGTTTGTCATTGTCAGATTGCAAGTTTATACCATGTTTTATTCTCTCATACGATACTTGGAATTGATATTTTATTTTGGGTTATATATCATTTTGGTAAAACCACGATAATAGTTTTGAGTCAACTATGATGAACTTTGCTTAACGGGATCTGCCAGTCCTAGTTAAAGAGGTTAAGTAGAGTAGCTCATAGCTGAGCTCTAAAAACTTGTGTAGTTGTATCATTGATTCTTTAAACCATTTTATTTTGGTATCTATATTTTTAGATGGAACTCTTGAAAGGATAAATGCATGGAGATATGCTATGCTGTACAATCATGTTATTTAATAAGTTGACAGGTACTACAATCAATTGTTGATATCTTTTGAATATATTACAGGCTTGTTAGTTCCATATTTTTTTAAAGAGAATGATAAGTCAGTCCATACAAGATATTTACTTATACTGTTTTTGTTTGGGTTGAGACTATATTAAAAACAAAGAAGAATTATCCATTTTCTCTAATGGGATAAGTAATAATACAGATGAAGGGAATAGCTAATTCTGGTATTTTGGTACAATATGCAATTCTATTAGTTTAGGATGGGGCTGTACAATGATAGTGTTGTTCCTTTGTGATCTAGGAAACTAGGGTTCGAGTCACAGAAAGAGCATCTATTTGGGGTAAGGCTGCATAAACCAGCCTTCCCAAGATCCTTCTTTGGTGGGAACCTGGTGCACCTTTTTGGGCAATTCTGTTCGTTACACCATTTGACCAAAAAAGCAAATTCCCTTGACTAGTCATAATAGTCCTATAAAAAGAGGCCATATAACAAGTTACTATAAGATAAATCGTTATTCCATCACTCGGTTCTCTAACCAAATGATCCCCAAGATTTGCTCGAGTAGTAAATGGATCATTTTGTTGACTGTTATAACTTATAAGCTAATTTCTGTTTTAGATATAACTTGTATTTTCTATTGGAAACTAGTTAGAGTTTAGTTTGGTACTATTATTCAAACTTTAATTATTAGTGAATTCAAATTTTTGCAGGGAATGAAGGTCAATTTGATTATAGTTGTGCCTTAGTGGTGATATCCAAAACTTAATTGATTAGAGCAATATCAAATGGGAAAGGATAGTTTCACACTTTGTATTCATCAACTTTAGTGAATATATTGATAAAATCTGGCTAGTTATATTCATGAGGTGACTCTAGCTCGGAAAATTGATATAAATTTGCAAATTTTTACCATCATTACTTGTTACCGTTGGTAAGGTGGATGAATATTAGAGCAGCTACAGTAAAAATAAGTATGTTGCACTGTTTATGATTGTTCTTACAGTTAAGGGTACCTCAAAAAGTGCATCTGTTGAGGTTATGTGGACAAAAAAATGAGAACTCTCGAGTATGAGAAACTTTAGAGTATAATATTCTAATAATCATAATGAATTCCAGGAGAAACATCTTGTAGATCTTCCTTTTGCTGAAGGTATCGTTCCTGAAGAAACAGATGACCAAGTTGTGGCTAACAAAAGTGGTCATTGCAGGGAGGAATGTAGAACTTATCATAGATTGTATCTGGAAATGATATGTTCTTTATAGGTTTCATAAATCAGTATGCCAGAATCCTCCCAAATGTAACTGAGATTTATGAGAAATCTGACTTAAACAATGAAAAATACGCACCTTATTTATACTTCTTCAGCATATTTTCTCCTGTTCTTGCACTTTTCTCTTCACTCTGGCCTCCCATCAGTGTCAAATCAATGCAAGGTTGTGGCAGTGTTCATCAAAAACCTTGAAAGCAAGAGGCTCAAATTGTATAAAATCTTTGGTTTATATCTTTGGAACTTCTTTGGACCAGACCAGTTTGTATCTTGATCATAGATGCAATTATTTGTTAGAAAATATGATTGAACCATTCCAGTTGCTAGGTTCTGATATTCCCACTTTCGAGCCTTAGGAATCAAATTGCTTGTTTTGTGAATGAACTGATACTTAAAAACTTGGCCATGGGAATTTAGCTTCTGATGTTTGGCTAGATTTGACAGAAGTCTCTAATAGGCATTGCTGAGTTCATCATACTTAAAGACACAAATATAGGGAGAGTCAGATGATGTTAATATCCAAAGCCTATGAAAATTTAGTTTGCAAAATATACAGATGTAAGTCCAAAATATGCAGCATACTTTGCTATTTTCTTGATTCAAGTAATATGCATATTCATATAATTATGCATAGTATTATTATTATTATTATTATTATTGTTATTATTATTATTATTATTATTAATAGGAAATGATATATTACCTGAGACCTTAAACCTTTACTCATTGTTTTTTCTTAACATTTCTCTCGAATGATCATCAATGACTTCCTGTTTCTTAATTCTTGTACTGAAAAGCCATTCTTTCATAAAATTTGATCATATGCCTTTGATTTGGTATAGTATATATACATACATACATACATACATACATATTTATATATATGTGCACGCACGACGCACGCACGCACGCATACATATATATATATACATGTATATATATACATATATATATATACACACACACACATATATATATATATATATATATATATATATATATATATATATATATATATACACGTACATACATATATACATACATACATACATATATATATACGTACATACATATATACATACATACATATATATATACATACATATATATATATATATATATATATCCCCTGTTCAATACTCTGACAGGATGTCTTAGGAGGTTATTAAACAACATATTAGAAATTTAGAATCTCTTAAAGTGGCTTAATAGAGGTGGCAAAGTGATATATGACGCCTATTAAGTGTTGCTCATTCTATTGTTTGTAGATCCTTGAAGGAATAATTAAACTAAAGAGCTCTGCGAATACCTGTATATATAATATCCGTTTTACTGTTTTTTGATCAAGTACATGGCTAGATTGTTATTTTAATTGCATATTATTTCGTAAGGTTTCTTCTCTTACTAGTTTGCGGTTGTTCTTATGGGAAAATGATGTAGGAAGCTATCATTCAGACTGTTCATGTAATTTTTGAAGATCCAGGCGTGCAAGAGTTACTTGTCAAGCTTTACCAGAAAGGTATGTCTCTCGGTAGCATCTTTTTCAATGCATTCTCACTTTTTTAATATACCTTGTTGTATTAGCCATGAGACATTGGACTGCATAACACGTTGTATTTATCATTGTAGAGCAGCACTGACAACATGGAGGGTCAGACTGCTAACCTTTATCTGACAAGCTTGACATAGTTTGACAAAGATATGCCATGATATGTGGCATCCTGGCCGTACCATTGCCTTGTGGCATATTGTGGCATGTGATACCTCTCCCTAAGGCAAATAAGAGCCACTAGCAACCTCGTCTCTCTCCACAAGTTTCTATGCTCATGAAGTCAATGTTTTTATCTATGTTAGTTTTGTTATCAAGCAAACTCTGTGCCGACACATTTAGTTGCAAATTTTGTAGATCATATATGTGCATACTACTGTTTTGAAGATCATACAATTTTTGGTTTCTTTATCCTCAAAGATGATTGTTTTAGTTTATCTTGTCTTCATGCCTATTATCTCCCCATAGTGTTCATGTTTTTCCTATGCATATGGCATAATAGTTTTAAGTTGCCCTATCATGTCTAGTATATGGGCCATCATGTTGCATATATTAAAACTGTATGTTAGTCTATGTATTTCAATAGTGTAAATTACTTAATCAGTAATGTGTTAATTTGTTATAGTTTTCAGCCTCTCTACTAAAGCCAGTAAAATGGTGTTGCCTTTGGATGATGTAATCTATAATGAGCCAAATTCAGTATCATGTATCATGTTTTTAGTGTGCAGAATTATTTTGCTGACTTCCTTGCTTATTGCAAACTTTTTCTGTTGGTTTCAGATTGGTATGAAGGAATGGTTACTGAGTATTTGGTTGCAACATTTGGTGATTATTTTGGAGATATCAAAGTGTAAGCCTTATCTAGTTTAGTTTAGTAATTATTTTGGTGGTATAGATTGTTGAATCATGTTTTTCTTGTTGTCTAGCAATTTGTAGGTTGCTTTTATAGTATGTCTACACCAATAAATGAATCACCCAATTACATGTAGCTTAATGTATTCATTTTATTGTTTATTCATATCAAACTTTTGAACTTCGAAGGAGAGAGCTTCGTTAACTTCTCTTGACCCTTTCACATCTTATTTTAGTAACTTGTTAGACAAATCTGGAACCTATTCTAAACATTCCTTAGTTATTTTATAGGGCACATAAATACTAACCGAACCATTTGTTTGTCAGTTATACTTATCAGCTCATTTCCGACTCTATACATGTTGCTAGTATAATTTATGAAACGGTCAACCTCAATACATAGGGATACAACCGTGATCTTTATTTTCAAAAACCAACAAATGTAATTTTCTGAGCCTATTTAGTATTATTTGTTGACCATCTATATGTGACTATCAATCAATGCGATCAGGAGCAGAAAAATCTGCTGCTGCTACTGGCTTTGATGCTCTCCATTACTGTTCATACATGCAGGACTTAACATGTAGAAGGAATTGCATAATTTGTCCACACAAGGTCTATGCAGCCTATTCATGTGGCCACTTAAAGCCAGGCAGTTGCATAAAGTTGATGATACTTTTTTAAAAAATTTAATGTGGTGATAGACTAAGGAACTTGATCTGTAGTTTAGTTTTTGCTGCAATTATTTCTAAATTTATCCATGTTTACCATGTCAACCCTTTGTTAACTGTTCTTCCATGTTAAACTTATCTTTTTCTTTAGTTACATTGAAGACCGATCATTTAGAAGGTTTGTTGAAGCCTGCCTGGAGGAAACAATTGTGGTTTATGTTGATCATCTGCTTACACAGGTTTGTATCACCAATCTCCAGTAAGATAGCTTATTGTCAAACACAAATTCTTTCGGAAACTTTAATGACATCCATGCATATAAGGTTTCATATCTTATCTAATTCATGTATCTTCACTATGCAGAAAAACTATATTAGGGAAGAGACTATTGAGAGGATGAGATTAGATGAAGAGGTACTCATGGATTTCTTTAGGGAGCACCTCAGTGTAACAGTGAGTATCTGTCCTCTTCTCTTCCTTCTTTCTTCTTTATTTTGTAACAGTTTGTATCTTTTGCATCTGTCATGTTAAGATGCTTGTGTAGAGAATTTTGGTGTATGCATGTAGCAGATTAAAGAATGATATTTTATTATCTTACAACTACCATAATTTCTTGGTTTGTGCATGTATTTCTGGCCTTTGATCTGATTGTTATTTGTTTTACCTCAGAAAGTTGAGAACAGAGTCAGGATTCTGAGCGATCTTAGAGAGTTAGCTTCAGCTGAAAGCCTGGACAGTTTCACCCTTATTTATACAAACATTCTTGAACATCAAGCGGACTGCCCTGTAATTTCTTTCAATTTAACTTTAAGCTGTTGTTGCTGTATAGTCAATTATAGTGTCATTTTATGATCCGTTAAAGAGTTATTGATAGTTACTGATGTTTAATGATACCTTCTATGAAGAGATATCCAGTTACACACTCTACTTATATTCTTTAAATCCTTATGCAGCCTGAAGTTGTTGAAAAACTTGTTGCACTCAGGGAGGGCATACCACGAAAAGAAGCCAAGGAGGTAATAATCATATTTTATTTCATCAGTAGTGCAACTGTGTTGAAACTTTGATATTTATGGCTTTAACAGCCAAAAAATGGTACACTGAAAGCATGCTGCATATGATCTTCTGAGCCAGAATGAACAACCAGAATGAATAAATATGGTTAAGTTTGTTGCTAGCTGAAGGTTTATATAGCTCTATGGGCCCAAACAGTTGTTTAGCATATCTTTATGTAAATGTGATCATCCTCCAGATTTTGACATAGAGACAATGAGGTGCTATTATTGGTTACATACAACCATGCAATATTTTTTTAGTGTACTTGTAATGGTAGGAAACTTTCAGTTTAGTCACATTAGGATCAAGAAAATATGAAGACATCCAAATAAGGTGAGTCTGATGCCCTGATATGCCCACTGTGGTTAATGATGTTGGGTTGAATTGGGATGTTTGACTAGATGCTGACACTTGTAACTTGGGCTTTTAAATATTTCAGATCATGTTACGAAAGAGTGTTTAGTAAAAGAAATTGACTTTAGCAAGGTCATCAAGTCATGATAACTTGGTACTGGAATGACAAGGATGTTCAATAGAAAAGAATGACAAAGATGTTAGGCATTTGAGTGGAGGTAACTTTTCAGGTCCTCATAGCACACTTTCCCAATAATTTGTAAAAAAAATGGACCTTAACCATGTGAATAATGCTGAAACACAAATTACCTCCAGGAGTATCATTCCAAACCATTCTCATTTGTAGGATTACTGGGGCATATAATAATATGACTTTGTTTTTAACTCTTTAAGGTCATCATCTTTTCCCAATCGGATATAGAGTTCAAGCATGTAGATATGAATTATTTTAAAAAAGCCATCTTTTCCCAAGAACTTATTCCTATTTATGAGGGTGCTATAGACTGATGTGTACTTCCTTTCCCATAACACAGACTTCTGATATGTATGTTTGCGTTGTTTGATTAGGTGGTGCAAGAGTGCAAAGAAATATACGAGCACTCGCTCGTGGATGGCAACCCTCCAAAGACGGGCTTCGTCTTTGGTAAGGTGAAGTGCCTTGCAGCGCCTAAAGGCATATGGAGGAAGCTTGCGCAGTAGCCACTGCAGCAGCAAGGGAACCTTTATATTCGATTTTGTAGATAATGGATAATTTGTTGGTTTACACACATTCTTTAATTTCATCATTCATTACTCCATCATGGTGTGTTTCTATCTTTAATTTTTCTTGGTTGCCGTGTGATCTGTTGTTGAATCTCAAACTAATTTCTTTGTTTTAGAAAAAGGGTGAGGAGCTGAAATGATTCTGTGAGGGAGATTTACTAAATAAGCAGTGGGGTTAGTGTAGCAGTTGTGAAGGAACATTATGTCAATTTGGAAGGAATTGTGCACTTGAGAATAGTCTCATTACTAGGGACTTTGAACAACATTTTTCGTATTTATGCCTAATAACCGAAGGTGTTGTTTTATCCGTCACTCTAGATATCAATAACTTATGTGAGTATGCCATTTTAGGTAAATTCTTAAGATTAGAGGAAAATTACTTGTATGGAATGATCAAGGATGACTTATAATATACCGACATGATTAAAGATTGACACGAAGATATCTACGACTTGTATGGAATGATCTTGATATTAATTCTGTTTTCATTGCTTCTTCAAAAAGAAAATATAGTCTAATCCCCGTCGAAATGGCTTCACGAGTGCGGCCATAGCTACGACTCCATATATGAACCGTGCATGGCAAACGGCTGCTTTTCTATATTCGAATGTGATGGCATATTATCAGGACGGTAGTGTGTTCGTTTGTAAATGATTAGTCTGTTTGAAATCTCTTTATGGTTTTATGTTCACCTTATAACAAAAAAAATATGGGTTAGAGAAAATATTTAATTCGAGATTCACAAACAATCATTTCAGCAAATACTTGATAAATAATACAAATTATAAATACGTAAGCTTTGAACGATAGCAGGACAAAATCCAAGGTGATTCACCATAGACCAAAGTCTCCATAAGTGTCTACATGACACTGTTGCGAAACAAAATAATGAATCAGTTTTGGACATTATTCAAAAGGTCCATCCAGTCACGTGTCACCCGGATAGTTCTTGGGTGTTGTACTGGCATACCGTACCATTCTACGAAGCTAGAAAACCCTTAAAATGATTGCCTTGATAACCTATTTCTAAGTAGTTTTACCTTTGTGCGATGAATGCACACAACCTGTATTTACAAGCTTGAAACGATCAATATACAAGAGCATTACATCGAACACCCCATTTATAGCTTTGTTTGTGGCATTATCTTTCACTTATTCGCTTCGACGTCCTTAGTTAAATCTTTAATATTCTGCTCTAGTTGTAACGTGCCTCTGAGCTCCCAAATGTTCTCTATTGCTGTTGTTGAGTAGTTGACATTTGATCCGCCATGCTGCTTCAACTCACCGATGATTCTGACTTTGGTATATGATTGGTTGAGTTATGTTGGTTCCTACAAATCATTCAAATGAAGAAAAAGACCTTTTATGCGTTAGTCTCTTAAACGTTTCATACCACTTGAATTGGGAGGATATTTATTAGAGTTTTAACTAATAGCGCCTCGTAAACTAGTTTTGGGGTCTTTCCTTCGGAAAGTTTGCCCATCGATTCCTCTTTTACTTGTCACCTTCATGTATATTCGCATCACTTCCACTTTCAATTGATATTATGTTAGGAAATAAAGTGGACAATCAACTCTCAATAGCACCGATCACCATTAGTGAGGATTTGACAACTGTTGTCTTATGTTAAGTTTCTTTGATGAATCGCTAAACCTGTGTAGAGCTCCTCTACTGATAAATAAGGGAACTGGAGTACTCAGTTTCATCCATTCTCTTAAGAGTTGAGAAGACAAAGGTTACTCAACTTTGTCCGCCTCCTTGAGGGTTGTACTCTATACATCAAGTTGATTATTAGCCATCATTTGCTCTTTATCACATTTCTGAAGCACCTGAAGTATTTGCACTCCTTGCATTGAGTTAGCTATTACGATTCATCTTCTAAATGCTATCGAACTTCTGGAATACAAGAAGTTCTGCTCGAAAAAAGTTAATCTCATCTTGACTTAGAGCAAGTCTCTAATAGTTTTGGTCATATCTGGAATTATACTATCTTCTCCACATCTCTATCGCATACTCATCTAAGTAGAAAAAGTACAAAACTGTATATTGTCTACTTCGTTATTTGGTCGAGCACTCCTGCATCAACTCAAAGTCCTTTACTTTCGGCTATTTTGACGAGAAGCTTGTTGACACTAGTCTTACAAAGTTCCCTGGTCTCTGCCCTTTACCCTTGTCTCAGTACTTGGAGTTTACCTTTGCATTCTCCACCTCGTTGGTCTCTTTCACGACTAAGTGCTCTCCCTCCATGAAAGCAAGGGATCGATGACTCCATGAAAGTCTCACCTTTATTATTGCACTGCTATTCGTCACCTCGCATCTGCATCCCTTTCTTCATGATCGGTAGATCCGCCTCTCGATATTGTGGCACTCCTTTAACTCCACCTATATTCTAACCGAAGCTTAGTTTTGGGTAGCTAAGTCCCTTTAGACTCATCTTCACTTCTTCACCCATTTCGACCATCTACTTCAACACCCCTATGTTCTCCAAGTAGTTTCCTTTAATCGATGGAAAGATAGACTACAACTTCCATGCATAGTCTCCACCATTATATTGTAAGGCTCGCATCAAATTTGTTTTACTTAGTTTCCTTGGTAATAACGTTTGCTTACTTGGTTTTGTCCTCTAACTTGTCGGGCTCCCTTAAGCGAATGTGAGCTTTGAAACAATCCAACTCTCCAATCGCTCTGAATATACCTCTGTATGATCAAGCCACCCCATAGGACTCACTAGTACTTGCACTGAAAATTTTCCTTAGTGGTACACAGCCCTCATATGTTGATGATCATGGCTTTCATCTGATGCCAAATTCGATGCACTCACAGAAGACTTGACTTTGTGATACTATAACATTCACTCCTTGAATCTATAGCCCTTCTTACCATCATGTTGTTCACTAAAGTGGAATTCCCAATAACTCTCGATCATACCTTCGTATAATCAAGTCCCACATGGTACTTCTCCTGTGTGTGTCGTATTGCCTTGAATTGTTCCACCATGATCCACTGCATCATATCACCTCCTGGTGACATCTCTAGTGTATTTTGATCTTTGTGGGATGAACTTGGATTGCTATATCACCACATGTGGCCTTTGCCAACACATCATAGGGTCTTTGCTACCTTCGATTGTATTGATTGTATTCACTCATTTGGTAATCGACCTTCGTCCACCCACTCTCGGGTCACACTCGGACGAAGTACAACTCTAGGACAATCCATCGCTTAGTTCGCTAAAGTTGGTATGCCATTGTTTGGATTCCGGGCCTCTACACCCCCCCTCACCCAACAGCATAATCTTCGCTACGCATCACTCCTTTCGTGGCAACTCGAATGACAGGACTGCGATATATTCTTCAAGAGTATCCGCCTCCACATCCTCTTACCCCATGCTACGACCTTTTGACCCAAATTTCACATTCGCAAGTTAAGTTCCCTTGGTTTTTCTATCAAATGCTTCATCGAGATAAGGTGCATATGCTTCAAAGCACCCTTCGTCTTTAGCATTATGCAAGATGAGTCCACTCTATCAAAATGAGAGACTCATGGAATGACATGATCCCGCTCGTCTCTATAAGAGTTCATATTCTTAACTTCTGTCAAAGGAAAGCTTTGTCTCGACACCATGTTTCGTCTTCTGTGTCGACTCCTTTCATGTGGCTTGGGCACTTCACCAAGTTCCACTCAAGTTGCTTTGCCCCTTGGTTTGCATTGAGTTGATGGTGGCCCTTGTGTCCACCATTCCACGGGTCACCTCTTCATTGAGTTTGATTTTCATATCGGCTCTGAGTGTACATTCGTTTGGTTTTGCCTTAGGTCACTCCTCCACTTGATCTCACAAACATCTACCAACGTATTATCTTGTGCAAGATCATGCAATGACTCCTTGTCACTCGCTCGATTTGTTGAACTTTGTAGAGTTGTTGTCTTGAGATATCCCCCCTCAACATATGTGGCATGTTGCATATGATTTTCCCTCTAGAGAACTGAGACTTATCCCTCATGAATATCTGTCATGTTAGAGCAACTTTCCTTTTCACATCCTTCCCTTTGGAAATTTTGAAAACAACCATTCCCTTGGATTACTTTATCTTATCGAACAAACTATGCATTGTTCTGCCCTCATGAACACATTTGCTATATTACGACTCTTCACCAATATAGCCCCCGGTGCACCCCTCATAGCCTAGCAATATATTGAACTTACTGCACACTTTAGCCTTGAGATAGCCATGGACATTCCATCATCCGCATACAAGCCCTTACATGAGTATCAAATTCTTTGAGTTAACAATTCCCCTCACATTGGTGAGTTTTGCATAACTTTTTCAGTCACTAAATAATGCATCCTATGTTGCACGGTCTCATCCTTTGCTAAGCACTGCACTTACCTTGAGCATCATCAAGTTTGGTTGCCACTATCGAGTTGTAGCTCGAACTTAACCATCATAACCTTTATGCACTATGCATTCTTCTTAATTTGCTTATCCTTGTGGTGCCTCTCGTGGAAAGGGTTAACTATTCCTCTAAATACCAATCTAGGATGCTTGCTTCTCTCAACAACTCCATTCCCTATATCTCAACACCCGTTTTTTCCAAATAGTTATGCATGTTGATTGCTCTCAATGTAACCCCGCTAAATCCCCTTCGCATGCTAAGTGTTTCTAAGTATGCTTGTCTCGTTCTGATACCATATGTTACAAACTTAGCTAGTTTTACCCAAGTTATACGACACCCTTACATGTTCGTTCGTAAATGACATACAAAAGACATATAATGAATCATTTCAATAAACACTTGATAAACAATAAAAATTACCCAAGTGCCTATATGATATTTCTATGGGAACAATATAGTGAACCAACCCTGAACACTATTCCAAAGATCCATTGCCACTCGAGTAATTCTTGGATGCTATACCGACTGACACTTGCACTACTCTACGAAATTAGAAAACCCTCAAAATAATTATTTGGTTTGTTTCTGAATAGTTTTACATCTGCACGATAATTGTATATAACCTATATTTACAAGTTTGAAATGATTAAAAAACCAATCAAAATAAGACCGTCAAACCTCCTGTAAAAAGTCCACGGGATCACAAGTTATTGTCAGCAGTTAACTGTCATCAAATCAGCAGCACTGCAGTCCGAAAATTGTGATCCTCCGGTTGGAATTCCGCTGTGGTTCTTCTGAGTGTTCTATTCGTACACATCTTCATCTGGTAAGAAATATGGCTTTTGTCAAATAACAAATCTAAACTAGACATGTAAATTTGCAAAAGCAATTACCAAAAGTTTGAGCAAAGATATTTTTTTATCAATATAATGCAGCATATATGGTTTCAAATATCTATCAGACCAATTATTGGTACGGAATTATAACTTTTAGGTCCTATCAAATAACAGTATCAAAACAGTGTTATTCAATCCATCGGAACCATATCAATCCAGTGAGTTATCCAAGTATTGGACCACGATTTAAATTCTTCATATAAATTGTGAACTAATAAGAGGGTTCCTCTTAGATTCAACTGAGGATAATGCCAAAATCAAGTGACAAATTGCAGATTTTCTAGCTGAATTGATGATAAAATTAAAGTATCAAGAGAAACTTACGTTCTTCTTCCTCCATATTTAAATCGTCCTCATCGTCATCAAAATCGATATTCTGTAAGAATAAATAGTTCAAACAGTGAGAAGGAAACTAATCATAAATGATAATAATAGACAATTATGTATCTGCTTGCAGCTAATTAGAAACCAATTAGTTAAGTCAGCCAAACAAACCAAATGAAAAAACAAAAACATTGAAGGACTTCATTCAGTCAACCAAATAAATACTACAACAACAGTTATCTGCAGTATCTTGTTGGGAGAGGAGCTTTTAGATGTGGAATGAAGTCCAGGAGTGTCCATCCAGTGTTCTAAATTTTGGTTTATGAGCTTGCCTACATATCCAAAGTTGGTCATTAACCACCTTAGGCAAGGGTTTATTGAATGGTTGCATATGCAAAATATGTGCTCATGCTAACAGCTTGTGTAGCCATCATATTTTCCACATAATTTGAACCTTTTCTCCCTATAGCTTTCATATCCCTTCCTTACTGGTGCACTACCTGCTCCTGTAAGATGATGTTCAAAATACCCTTGATAAAGTTGGCAACATCAACAAGCCTCCAACTTCCTTACTGGTGCACTACCTCCAATATCTTTTTGTTTTTTTTTTTTCCGCTAGTTTGGGAGGGCTTCCTAAATTACAAACAATCCACTCAAAGGCATGTCTAGTCGTTGCATAATTCTCTAGAAAAAAAATCCTTGACTTTTGAGATGAAAGGAATCTAGCGAGACATGACAATGCAAATAAGTTTTTTATTATTCTTCTCTAATTGATTCCTGACCCACAAGCCATAGGAGTTTGGTCCAAATCAAGATTCCTTGACTTGCTAGCAGGCAAGTTGGGTCGGGATTAGCCCCATAACACCTTTACTACTACATCTCAACCAAACGTCCAAACCTAACCATTCCCATAAATAACTTATGGAATAACAAATTTTGAATTATGTTGACCTTATCCATCAAGCATACATTCATGTACTGCAGACAATCAGCATACCTACCTGCATCAAATTGATCTTCAAATGATATAGAATTGAACATAACAATTCTTATTGTCCCCTAGTTAATAGGAAACCAAGGGTTGATAGGCTGTCTCCCAAACAAAGTTCCTACTAACTGCAGTACAATACTACTATACCAAACTGACTATGATGGAATTATCTAATAGGGTACAACCACACAATTGATTTGTGGAAAGTTGAAAAGAATATCACTTGAATACAACCTGGATTATAGATGATTGGAAAAATCAACTAGATGTTCTTTTAGTTTCTAGAAGCTAATTTGCAATAAAACCACAAGTTGGAGGAGATATCCTAACTTTCTATTGGAGTTCACAAACAAGTTTACATCACTATTTGGAGGCCAGCCACTGAAGTGGAAATTTAAAATGTGCTTACCTGGTTATAATCATCATCATCACTGGACTCCTCTTCTACTTCTTCTTCCGCATCTTCCTCATCGTCACTTTCACCTTTTTTCTCCTTCAACACCTTTCCATCCTGGCCCTGAAATTTATAAGTTGTAGTAGAAACACTGAAATTGCATCATCTGCTTGGACATCTAAAGGCATATATATGTAATGAAGTCTGTTCCTTGCCTTGTAATTCTCTTCAAGCTTTTCAAACAAATCAAACAGCTTATCCTCTGTATCATGCAACAATATTGAAGTTAGAACCTTTCAATCATATCACATCATAAATTATAAAGAAAAGAACAGTGATCAATCATCTATATTTTAGATAAAATCAGCATATGAAAATGAACTTTGGATGCTCAAGTAAATAATCTTCAAAAACATAAAATGAAAAATGAAATAGTGATGAAAAGATGAAATACAAAGGTTAAAGCAAAAGAAATTATAAACCTCCGACAAGGCATATGAATCTTGCACTAAGATCTCAATTCTCAGAAATCAATTTACTTAACCAGTCAATTACATCAAATCTAGGAACAAGGTAGCTTTTTCTTAAAAAAAATAATGTTTTTGGCTGTAACAAGAACAGTAATAATAACTCCATATAAAAAATCTGCTGATTGTTACAACCAGAGAAAATACTGGTGTCAAAAACCTCAATTCTTCGCTTTAGACATGATATATAATTCAAGCAGCTTTAGGAATTAAAACTGTTCACTTAATCCTTTTTCCCACCAACATGAATTAGAATAAAATAAATAAGATTCCATGAAAGATATAATGAAATTAATGAATGGTTGTCCACATAATGTCAACACTCTAAAGTTGATGAGAAGTTCCAAACAAAGCCTATTTTAAAAAAGAGAGGGACTTGCCAAAACAATGGAGAAGGCTAGTTAGCAAGTCAAAAGAATCCACCTCAAAGAAATTTATGCTTATGCAACCCGTATGAAGAAATTACTAATCCCCAAGGCAAACTAAATGGACAAACTAACCAAACAAAAGAAAGAGTTGGGCGAGCACAACGTTAAATCTTCTTGATAATTAAGAGCTCATATGAGGATTAAAACAAGTAGCGGAAAATTTACATGTAGCAATGGCTTAAGTTTGTAAATATTCATCGAACCTGGAGCTCGATCCCATCGTAATTTCTTGTTCTCATGATGCACACGTTTGGATCCTGAAAACCAGTGTCACTTAATTGACCTCAAACATACGAACCAAAAAGAAGAATAACAAATCTAGTATATCATTTTCTTAATTATACATTAGCCACTTATGAACCCCAAATATTGTTACCTTGAATAAGTTCAGATGGGAAATTTGAAGGTGTTAGTTTGAGATAATGTGCAAGAGCTTCACGTTTTCCTTGTGCCTTTTGCTTGAACCTGTCAGAAAATCGTTCGATTTCTGTAACTTGGCTCCCTGACAAACACATACACACAACAAAATGCATACAAATATTGTCAATGTAATAAGGATTCAGTTATGCAGAATAAAACAGAAAATTGAAGTAGGTCATCCCATGATAGAGCAAGATCTTGCATAACCATAACAATAAACAATAACAATAATAAGGCAATAAAGGAATAGCATTGTATTCCCAAAAAAGAAAAAGAATATTTCACCGGAAATCAAAGACGCACGTCTCTTTTTCTTATTGAAATAATAATGACAATGAATATGCTTTTTTTCCATAATAACCGTCGTGTATTAAGAACAGAATTGGAGAATGAATATGTTTTGGAGGAGCTATACTCAGGCAAAAAAAGATCTTAGCACTGGAAGAACCAAGGTTTCAAATACTGGTCAGTATGCAAAAAATATTTCCCTGAAACTCAAAGACGCATGTTTTTTTCAATTAGACAGAATAATGACAATGAACATGTCTTGGAACTTGGAAGGGCTTTACTCACGCAAATAAATAATATCTCGGTATCAGAAGGAAAAAGATTTCCACTTGTCAGTATGGTTCATATAATCCAGACTATCCAGTATTTGTCAATCTTAGAAATGACCAATATTGGATAAATTTTTATATTTTTTGGCTGGCACCCAGTGATTTAAAAAGCACTAGGCGCCAAAAGGCGCCAAGATCCAAAAACGCCCGAGGCGCTAAGCGCTCGCCCGAGCGAAGCAAAGCGCTAAAATATAAAAATATATAATATAATTAATAAATATAATTATTTAAAATTTTAAATAAAAATATGCTATTAAATTAAGAAAATCTAAGATACAAAATCACAATGTCACATTAACAAAAAGTTTCAAAATTCAAAACATTAAAATTTTACATCAAAGTCATTCATCATAATCAATATTATCGTCATTTTCACACAAATCATCTTCATTGAATTCGTCTTCTTCCTCTTGTTCTTCGATTCCTTCCTCTTCATCAAGATATGTTTCATTCTCTATGTCTTCAACAATAACAGGAGCCGAGCTTGATGCTTTTGCACTCATTTTTCTCTTTGACATCTGTCTTGTATATGTTTATAATTCTCCAGCACCTGAAGCTCTTGCCACATCTCCCCACGTCAATCTATCATCTTCAAATACAAGCTCGTCTTCAGCATCTTGCAAGTTAGCACCCATTTCTCCTACTAACCACTCATTTGAATCATCAATATCTTGCAATAAGATTGAATCAAATCTATTTTTCAAATCATGACGAGTCTTCGAAGCTTGATTATACTTTATGTAAACAAGATCGTGCAATCGTTGATATTCTAACCGATTTCTTCTCTTCGAGTGAATCTGTCATGTCATATAATTTAAAAATATATTAATACATATATCTAAATAAATAAATTAATTAAAATAAAAATATTTAGTAATACTTACATGCTCAAAGACACTCCAGTTTCGCTCACAACCCGAAGCACTACATGTCAAACTAAGTATTTTGATAACAAATTTCTGTAAGTTCGGGGTGGAATTTCCAAATAGGCTCCACCATTCAGTTGCAAAATTTATGTTATTATTAGCAATAACATAGTAACATAATATATATGAAATTAATTATATCAAATTATTAATACCTGGAAAGGTAGTTGTCCTGGATCGAACGACAATTGGAATTCCAAAAAGACCTTCAGCATTTTTATATAAAGATAATTCATGAATAATCTTATCTTGAACCTCAATGCTGGGAACTAATCTTGCAACACACTGATATAACCCACCAAAAACTTCTGCATCAAATCCAACAGATTTAATCTTATAAAAGAATTCAGGGTTCAAATAATATCCTGCTGCATGTAATGGACGATGAAGTTAACAATTCCATCTTTCGTCAATGATTGTAAAAATTTTCTCATATTTTTCTTCATTTTCATTAAAAGATCTTTTAATCGTCTCATTTGCTCTATCCACAGCCTCATAAATATATCTCATTGCAGGTTTATTTTTATTATCCACCAACCGAAGGACTCGAACAAGAGGGCCCATTACCTTTAATATATAAACTATATGATTCCAAAAAGATGGCATTAAGATGATATCAGCAGCCCTCTTGCCTTTTGCTTCTTTTGCCCATTTGCTTGTCACCCATTTCTCAGAGGTAAACATATTTCTCAGAGTATGTTTTTGACGATGCACGCTCTGTAATGTCAAGAATGAAGTAGCAAATCGGGTAACACCATGTCTCACTAATTCTTTATTCCCTGTAAATTCTTTCATCATATTCAAAGCCCCGATGTGATTATAAAGAAATCCAACAATAAAAATTGTCCTTTCTAAGGTTTTCTTGATTTCTAAGATCTTTCCAATATCTTCCAACATTAAATCAATACAATGTGTTGCACATGGAGTCCAATACAAGTATTGTCTTTTTTATTCAAGCAATTTACCTGAGACAAAGGATAACAAAAATGTTAAGACTTAAGAGTTTAACACACTTAATTGAAGATAAAATAATTAACAAAATCAAAAGATGAATATTACCAGCTAAAACATAGTTGCTTCCATTGTCGGTTATGATTTGAACGATATTTTATTCTCCAATTTCTTCCACGAAGTTGTCAAGTAAATCATATATCTTGTCTCCAGATTTTACAAAAGATGAAGCATCTATTGACTTCACAAACATAGTCCCTAAAGAACAATTAACTATAAAATTAATTATACTCCTGCGCCTCCTGTCAGTCCAAACATCTGACATAATAGAGCAACCATGTGTTGCCCATGATTCTTTATGACCCTTTAGTAAGTCATTTGTATAATTCAACTCTTTTTGCAGCAATGGAACTCGCATCTCATAATAACTTGGAGGTTTTAATCCTGCACCATATCTTCCAATAGTTTCAATCATATCCTTAAAACTGTCTAAACGAGTTGTACTAAGGGGAAGACCAGCCTGATAGAAGAAGCAAGCAATGTGCTGAATTGTTCTTCCTCTTATTTCTTTATCACAAACATCACTTATATTTGTTTGTCTCAATTTTGAGCCTCCTGCTTGCCCTTGTTGTTTCTGGGATCCTTGAAGCATATATAGATCCATCGGTCCTTTTTTACCTTTCTTAGTACTCATAACTTCTTTTCCCTTTTTGTCGTATACTCTTTTTTCACTTGGGTTAATACAGTGATTGCAAAAGGCGCTCGGGCGCTCGCCTAGGCGCTCGGGCGAGGCGAGGCGAGGCCCGAGCACCTCGCTAATGTCCCAGGCGGCGCGCTTCAAGCAGGCGCCGCCTGGGCGCTCGCCCGAGCCCAGGCGCTTCGGGCGAGCGCCTAGGTAAACCAAGGCGACCGAACCAGAATTTTAGGTCTGGTTCGGTTATTAGTTGGTTCAATCGAACCAACTAAGCCGATATAACCCCAACCCTAACCCTAACCCAACACTAACCTGCTGCCGCTCTCGATCCCGATCCCGATCGCGATCTCGTCGCTCGCTGCCGCTGCTCGCCGGTGTCGCTGCTCACGCCTCCCGCGAGCCTTCCCGCTGCTCGCGCCTCCCGCGAGCCCTCTCGCTGCTCGCGCCTCTTGCGAGCCCTTCCGCTGCTCGCGCCTCCCGTGAGCCCTCTCGCCTCCTGTGAGCCCTCCCGCGAGCCTTCCCGCTGCTCGCGCCTCCCGCTGCTCGCGCCTTCCTCTCCCTTTCCCTTTCCCGCTGCCGCTGCCGCCGCTGCTGCTGCTGCTGCCGCCGCCGCCGCTGCTGTTGCCGCCGCTCGCCGCTGCTGTTGCCGCCGCTCGCCGCTGCTGTTGCCGTCGCTCGCCGCTGCTGCTGCCGCTCGCCGCTGCTTCCTCCTTTCTTCATCAGGCTCAGTATACTCTTAATATTAAGTTTATTTGAATTTTAAAATGATTAATTTTCTGTTAATAGATTAATAATATATTATTTTGATTTTAATGTTATTAATTTTTATTTATTTGAAATTATTGTTAGGTTTCAACATAAATGGCAAGTGCAGAAAGCAACTCAATAGAGTCTCCAATGGTATCAAAAAAAGATCCTGCGTGGAAGTATAATTATTTGAAGGATCCGAAAGATCCTAATGCAGTGACTTGCATATTCTGCGATAAGACTACCAGAGGTGATATTTTTCGTGCAAAACTACATTTAGTAGGAAATTTCAAGAATGCAGCAGCTTGCAAAAAATGTCCACCTGAGGTAAAAGAAGAGTTGCTGAATTATATGAATGAAAAGAAGACACAAAAGAATGAATCTTATGGGAATTTACCAGAAGACAATGTTGAACATATCAGAGATGAGGAAGAAGATTATTCTACGAGTATTAACCCAAGTGAAAAAAGAGTATACGACAAAAAGGGAAAAGAAGTTATGAGTACTAAAAAAGGTAGAAAAGGATCGATGGATCTATATATGCTTCAAGGATCCCAGAAACAACAAGGGCAAGTAGGAGGCTCAAAATTGAGACAAACAAATATAAGTGATGCTTGTGATAAAGAAATAAGAGGAAGAACAATTCAGCACATTGCTCGCTTCTTCTATCAGGCTGGTCTTCCCCTTAGTACAACTCGTTTAGACAGTTTTAAGGATATGATTGAAGCTATTGGAAGATATGGTGCAGGATTAAAACCTCCAAGTTATTATGAGATGCGAGTTCCATTGCTGCAAAAAGAGTTGAATTATACAAATGACTTACTAAAGGGTCATAAAGAATCATGGGCAACACATGGTTGCTCTATTATGTCAGATGTTTGGACTGACAGGAGGCGCAGGAGTATAATTAATTTTATGGTTAATTGTTCTTTAGGGACTATGTTTGTGAAGTCAATAGATGCTTCATCTTTTGTAAAATATGGAGACAAGATATATGATTTACTTGACAACTTCGTGGAAGAAATTGGAGAATAAAATATCGTTCAAATCATAACCGACAATGGAAGCAACTATGTTTTAGCTGGTAATATTCATCTTTTGATTTTGTTAATTATTTTATCTTCAATTAAGTGTGTTAAACTCTTAAGTCTTATCATTTTTGTTATCCTTTGTCTCAGGTAAATTGCTTGAATAAAAAAGACAACACTTGTATTGGACTCCATGTGTAGCACATTGTATTGATTTAATGTTGGAAGATATTGGAAAGATCTTAGAAATCAAGAAAACCTTAGAAAGGGCAATTTTTGTTGTTGGATTTCTTTATAATCACATTGGGGCTTTGAATATGATGAGAGAATTTACAGGGAATAAAGAATTAGTGAGACATGGTGTTACCCGATTTGCTACTTCATTCTTGACATTACAGAGCGTGCATCGTCAAAAACATACTCTGAGAAATATGTTTACCTCTGAGAAATGGGTGACAAGAAAATGGGCAAAAGAAGCAAAAGGCAAGAGGGCTGCTGATATCATCTTAATGCCATCCTTTTGGAATCATGTAGTTTATATATTAAAGGTAATGGGCCCTCTTGTTCGAGTCCTTCAATTGGTGGATAATGAAAATAAGCCTGCAATGAGATATATTTATGAGGCTATGGATAGAGCAAATGAGACGATTAAAAGATCTTTTAATGAAAATGAAGAAAAATATGAGAAAATTTTTACAATCATTGACGAAAGATGGAATTGTCAACTTCATCGTCCCTTATATGCAGCAGGATATTATTTGAACCATGAATTCTTTTATAAGATTAAATCTGTTGGATTTGATGCAGAAGTTTTGGGTGGGTTATATCAGTGTGTTGCAAGATTAGTTCCTAGCATTGAGGTTCAAGATAAGATTATTCATGAATTATCTTTATATAAAAATGCTGAAGGTCTTTTTGGAATTCCAATTGTCGTTCGATCTAGGACAACTACCTCTCCAGATATTAATAATTTGATATAATTAATTTCATATATATTATGTTACTATGTTATTGCTAATAATAACATAAATTTTGCAGCTGAATGGTGGAGTCTATTTGGAAATTCCACCCCGAACTTACAGAAATTTGCTGTCAAAGTACTTAGTTTGACATGTAGTGCTTCGGGTTGTGAGCGAAACTGGAGTGTCTTTGAGCATGTAAGTATTACTAAATATTTTTATTTTAATTAATTTATTTATTTAGATATATGTATTAATATATTTTTAAATTATATGACATGACAGATTCACTCGAAGAGAAGAAATCGGTTAGAACATCAACGATTGCACGATCTTGTTTACATAAAGTATAATCAAGCTTCGAAGACTCGTCATGATTTGAAAAATAGATTTGATTCAATCTCATTGCAAGATATTGATGATTCAAATGAGTGGTTAGTAGGAGAAATGGGTGCTAACTTGCAAGATGCTGAAGACGAGCTTGTATTTGAAGATGATAGATTGACGTGGGGAGATGTGGCAAGAGCTTCAGGTGCTGGAGAATTACAAACATATACAAGACAGATGTCAAAGAGAAAAATGAGTGCAAAAGCATCAAGCTCGGCTCCTGCTATTGTTGAAGACATAGAGAATGAAACATATCTTGATGAAGAGGAAGGAATCGAAGAACAAGAGGAAGAAGACGAATTCAATGAAGATGATTTGTGTGAAAATGACGATAATATTGATTATGATGAATGACTTTGATGTAAAATGTTAATGTTTTGAATTTTGAAACTTTTTGTTAATGTGACATTGTGATTTTGTATCTTAGATTTTCTTAATTTAATAGCATATTTTTATTTAAAATTTTAAATAATTATATTTATTAATTATATTATATATTTTTATATTTTAGCACCTTGCTTTGCTCGGGCAAGCGCCTGGGCGAGCGCCTAGCGCCTCGGGCGTTTTTGGACCTTGGCGCCTAGCGCTTTTTAAATCACTGGGTTAATACTCGCAGAATAATCTTCTTCTTCATCCCTGAGATGTTCAACATTGTCTTCTGGTAAATTCCCATAAGATTCATTCTTTTGTGTCTTCTTTTCATTCATATAATTCAGCAATTCTTCTTTTACCTCAGGTGGACATTTTTTGCAAGCTGCTGCATTCTTGAAATTTCTTACTAGATATTGTTTTGCACGAAAAATACCACCTCTGGTAGTCTTATCGCAGAATATGCAAGTCACTGCATTAGGATCTTTCGGATCTTTCAAATAATTATACTTCCATGCAGGATCTTTTTTTGATACCATTGGAGACTCTATTGAGTTGCTCTCTACACTTGCCATTTATGTTGAAACCTAACAATTTCAAATAAATAAAAATTAACAACATTAAAATCAAAATAATATATTATTAATCTATTAACAGAAAATTAATCATTTCAAAATTCAAATAAACTTAATATTAAGAGTATACTGAGCCTGATGGCGAAACGAGGAAGCAACGGTGAGCGGCGTCAGCAGCAGCAGCGGCGAGCGACGGCAACGGGAAAGGGAAAGGGAGCGGAAGGCGCGAGCAGCGGGAGGCCTCGAGGGAGGCGCGAGCAGCGGGAAGGCTCGCAGGAGACGCGAGCAGCGAGAGGGCTCGCGGGAGGCGCGAGTAGCGGGAGGGCTCGCAGGAGGCGCGAGCAGCGAGAGGGCTCGCGGGAGGCGCGAGCAGCGGGAAGGCTCGCGGGAGGCGCGAGCAGCAACAGCGGCAAGCAGCGGCAGCGGGAGCAACGACAGCGAGCGACGAGATCGCGATCGGGATCAGGATCGGGATCGAGAGCGGCAGCGGCAGCAGGTTAGTGTTGGGTTAGGGTTAGGGTTAGGGTTGGGGTTATATCGGTTTAGTTGGTTCGATTGAACCAACTATCAACCGAACCAGGACCGAACCAGACCTAAAATTCTGGTTCGGTCGCCTTGGTTTACCCAGGCGCTCGCCCGAAGCGCCCAGCGCCTGGGCTCGGGCGAGCGCCTGTTTGAAGCGCGCCGCCTAGGACATTAGCGAGGCGCTCGGGCCTCGGCTCGCCTCGCCCGAGCGCCTAGGCGAGCGCCTGAGCGCCTTTTGCAATCACTGCTGGCACCAGAGAGCATAGGTTGGTATACCACCTGATACACTGGTGCTTTACCAGTCCAGAAGATTACAGTATGAGACCAATATTTATTCATGATATATCTAGCAAAACAACCAACACAGTAAATCAAACCACCAAGCACTCTATTGTATACAGTGATGGCCACAACTAACTTCAAAACATAACTTGTTGAGCTTTCGGCTGAGAAAGCTAACGTAATTATTTGAACCTCAAGATGGTTAATATGTCTAACACAAAATTCTTTGACAAAAGAACATTGTAGTTCTAATCCTAGATATTCAGCATAAGCAGCAAAAGTAGCCACTCATAGAAAAGAGTTACACACACCAAATATTTAAATCTCCACATAGACATTTCCACATGTAGCAAAATTCTAAATGATTGATTAAAGACACAGAGCATAATATTCTGCCTGTATAGTGCATTTTGGTTGTTTAAAGTTTAAACTTTAAACAAAATCTATAAAAGAATAACATCAAGAAGAGGTATATATATCCATGAATCCTCTCATATGGAATTATGATATACATAGCGGACAATATTTTAGACCTCTAGGTTTGATTTTTATTATAAAACTTATTGATTCACTTAATTGCGTATTTTGGGATCGGTACTTCTCTATAAAAGTTACAAGGCTTTCTAGAGAATTTTGAACCATAGTACGAATACCTGGGCTTTTCACACTGTCCAATCTGGTTTAGGGTTTTTATTAAAAACTTTTTACTAATGCCCTCTCTGTCTCCCAAGCCCTCAACCCTATTTCTTGCACCAACTGTTGTTGGCTTTGCCAGTCGTTGGCCCACCTGGTGCCTCTTCTCCTCAGCCTCTTCCTCCACCTCCTCTTCCTAGTCCTCTATGCATCATTCTCTAGCTCCTCTTTCTCAATGCTGACCGGTATGCTAGCATAACATGTGCCAGTATGCCGTTTTGAATTGCACCGAAACTTTAGATCTTGATTTCAATTGAACCCAATATCATCTTCACATCTAGAAGATTTCAAACCGAAATGTTTCTACACCTATATGGACATGTGATAAACACACACCATATCTAACTTCAATCAATCACAGAAACTGTTCTAGATGGAAACTGTCCCACCCACTTCATCCCTACAGCATACGTGTTACAACAAACAAAATGGAAAACGGATGAATTAAAAATCTAGACCATGTAACACGTAGCATATTTCTCTATAGAATATTAGTGTGGGATACCCATGCTTTAGCATATCAATCACTGCACATTATATACCAAGCCCAAGCTAATACGGTCAAATATAAAGAGTATGCTATGCATTTAAAAAACATAGGGTAAAGAACCAAGAATTTCCAAGCCTGAGATAGATTAGGTATGCAAACATAGAAATTCTAGTGGTGACCATATTTGATTATATTAAAACTATGGTACTTTGGTATCAGGTTGGGATCAAATCAGTAAGGATCACACTTAAACCAGATCCAGATAAATAGGTCCGACGAACAACTCTATTGCATTTGCAATATGTTTGAGTTTGTCAAAAGTAGTTTATCAAAGTATAGTACAAAAGGCATACTTATTAGTTTTGTATAACCTATGTTACTTCTGATAACACACATTTTCCAATGTAAAAGACAAAAACAAATATTAACCTTAAGATGATAAATTGTTAAAGAATGTAACAAAGAATCCAGAGCTCGATCCTTACTTGATTTAGAGCCTCCCTCTTGCAAATTGTAGCAAGAGCCTTTCCAGAAATATTCCAACTTTATCTTTGATGCTATCAATGCTTTTACTTCATTTGATAAAGGATCAACACTAGGCACACTAGGCAAAGTAATATCTTCCTGAAGAATAACAATCATCACATGCTATTTAGTACGATCTGCTGCACGACCTGTAGATAACATGATACTGATTCACATCCTATATTTCAAAGATACCAAATACTATATTTTTCACCAATGTTTCTGCTGCCAGTGGTAGTGGTGCTTTTAGTAAGATCTCTCTAACCAGTGCTCGTCAAGGTCATATATGAAATAATAATCTCTCTAATGAATCCAATGTATGTCCTAAACAAGCTTCTTGTCACTTACCAAGAAAGTTGATTAAAAAATTCACAATGCCATTCTTGATAATTGATAAAGACAAAGGGCACAAGGAATTTATAGGTGAAACCAATTCCATAAGATAATGGAAGGGAAAACCTGATAACGCCTAAAGGTCTTTTCTTTAAACCTATAAGGTTGAACACATGATGATTGATGACAAGCAGGTTTATGAGTATGACTATTTGTGAGTATGTTTTCATTAAACTGAAAAGTTCAGCTTCTTGAACAAAAAACCTCTCAGTTTGAATCCATGTGTCAATGATCTCAAACTTTCTGCTTTAGCAGTTCTGTCTCTAGTCATATAATGTAATTTATGATACCACAAGGCAGCAGCAACAGTTCATACAAGCATTCAAAGACACATTTAAGGTGCAGGTCCGGACTGGTAACTCTAAGTTTAAGTTCAGGTGAGTTTCCAAAACCAATATCTTAATCTTAATAGGGCTTCATAGTTTTTAGTGGAAAAGCAAAAAACTTTAGGTTGTTCTTTTACAACAACCTTCAAAAATGAACTTTTTTTCAAGAAGTGCCATTTCGAAGCTCATTCATACACCTAATAGTTTAAGACAGATGCTACTTATTCAGCAGGCAATAGTCGAATTTAAATTTGTAGTAAAACAAAAACTTTATGTTGTTCTTTTATAAAAATCTGCAAAGTTGAACTGATTTTTCCAAGGAAAACCATCTTGAAGCTCATTTATAACCCTTATAGTTTATGTTAATTGAAAGTCCTCCTAACAGATGCTACTTGTTCAACAGACAATAGCCAAATTTAAATTTTTAGTAGAAAAACAAAAACTTTGGGTTGTTCTTTTATAAAAATCTGCAAAGATGAACCAGCCTCATCCTGAAGCTCATTCATAGACCTTACAGCTTATGTTAATTGAAAGCCTCCTAAAAGATGCTACTCGTTGAACAAGCAAAAAAAATATTACTTACATGTAGCTAGCATACTATCCATCTTCAAAAACAAGATTTTATTCATATTACAAGTTCCAAAACAGAACCTTCAAAGTTGCTAAAATTCTACAGCAGTCATGATAACAATTAATATGTCACCATAGAATGAATGAGAAGGACGATTAAAGGCCACTTCTAAGTTTGTACTTTGCCTTTGCTAGGTCAACATGGAATCACGATAAAAGACCAAAATATAAGCAGATCACTATAAATTTGTCCTCTTGTCCTGCTATGTCCTCATCCAATCGAAAGAAGAGGCCAACTAACCGGGAATTCTTCATAAGGTACATGCTTTGCAATTCGGGTGTCATAAATTGCACCCATACCACGACCACGACCACCTCGGCCCCTGCCCCGGCCTCTAAATGCCATCTGCGAATACTAAACGATAACAAATATATTATATAGTCATATATTGCAGTTAAGCATTAAATAAGAACTGACCCAGATAAACAAGTGAAAACATATCGAAGAGAAAGAAACAAGCATACATTAGATCGACAGGAAGTTGCAATCCTTGATTTAAATAATCACTAGCACATTCAAGAAGGAAAAGAAAAATAAACAATAACCATGATCAAATAATAAAATGCCCCTTTTGTGTCAGTATCTTTCCTTTTTTTTGTGAAATAGCAACATGCACAATAATTCATCTTGGAAAATCCTAATTCTCAAACACTAACAAAGATCTGCCACAATTTGAACGAATCAAACAGAGTCCACTAAAGAAAGGGGCAGCGGGGACCGCCTCCCGGGGTGGTGGGGTGCTATGATAGAGAAGAAGGGCGGAGTCGAGCGAGTAGAGGAAGGGTGAGTGAGTTGCGAGCGAGAAGAGGATCGCCAGAGAGAGGGAGAGAGAGCTACGATAGAGGAGGTACCGGAAGAAGGCGTCGCGTTGCACCGCCGCCACCGCTGGGAGAATGCTGGTCGTTGGTTGTTCGAGTCGCCGATCGACTTGCACGCAACAGGTAGGAGTATAGGAGGGGATGCCTAGGGTTTCCTCGCGAGAGAGAGAGAGTGAGACGAAGCGTGGCAGGGAAGGAGAGCAACGCGCGGAGAAAGTTCGGTCTCAAATACTTACCTGGTTGAACCCAACACTAATGCTTACTTCAGTAGCGCCCGAAGGGCAATTCCGAGGCAAACTCGTACACGATTGTTGAGCCAACAAGATGGGCCAAACGGGCTGAGTCACATGGGCTAAGCCCATCTATGGTATATTGTCGAGCTAAAGCTGTTTAACTCACCAGTGTTCAAGATTAATTACATAAAAATAATAAAATAAATCGTTCATCTGTATAATCATTTTTAAGATCTTTACATGTGTCATATATATATATATATATATATATATATATATATATATATATATATATATATATAGTCACATGGGCTAAGCCCATCTATGGTATATTGTCGAGCTAAAGCTGTTTAACTCACCAGTGTTCAAGATTAATTACATAAAAATAATAAAATAAATCGTTCATCTGTATAATCATTTTTAAGATCTTTACATGTGTCATATATATATATATATATATATATATATATATATATATATATATATATATATATATATATATCTGATAATAGTCTCAGAATTTTGTGAAACCTGTAGAAAGAAACATGCCCAAATCACATCTATAAGTCTTTTACTCGGTCAACCCAATTACGTTGGATTTGGTGAATCGCACGTACCGCATATCCAATAGAAGTGCATCTTATCGTTGTCGTTCTCCTATTGGATACGGAGCAATCCTCTGTTTGAGATCGAACGGCTAATAAATCGTATCGTTTTCCGCTGTGTTAAATCATCAGTAATGTCACCGTCTCACGGTTGGCCCCACGCATTAGTTGCCCTATCAGTCCGTAGATAGCTTCGGGGTCATAAGGCCTACTGGTTATCGAGGTGATAAGCAAGAGAACGTATCCCTGAGTGCCTCTGTCTAAATCCGGCCCCTGTTTCGAGAGTGGAGATGATAATTCTTTCTATTTTATTGGCTCTTTCCCCCTCCGATTTCTACAGTTTTCGATCTAAATTATTGGTCGTCTCTCTCGTCGTCGCCGGTCTTTGCCTCGCTCGGATCGATCGCTCTCCCCATCCACCGCCCGGTCTTTTACTTGCAGGTGAGCTGGGATTGTTGCCTCGATCTTTGCCCTTTTCGATGGAATCATCGAGCAAAAGTCAGCTCTTTCCCCATTTTCCCCTCTCCTCTGGCCTTCTTTTCTCTATTCCTTCTCCTTCCTCTTCTTCCTCGATTAACGCTTGTTGGAGTGCAGTTCTTCTTTCACCGATCTGTTGGAACCCTAAGCTTTTGGTCCATGATTCCGCTGCCCGACTTAGATGTCTTCTTTAAAGCAAAAAAGAAGGGATTTTGGCGGGTCTTGTTTTGGTCTCTTGATTATCTCTGCTTCTGGGCCAACTTTGGGTTCGTCCATGGGCTCCATTTTGACTTGCTTCTGATTTTGTGTGTGAGATGTGCTTCAAAATTGGATCATTTTTTCGGATTTCATGTTGTTCGGAAGATCTAATCTTTTGATTTGCCTTTTTTTTGGCTGAAGAATTAGGGTTTTGGAGGTGGAGACTGGGGCAACACTATGTCATCTCTCAGTAGAGAGCTTGTGTTTCTGATCCTGCAGTTTCTCGATGAGGAGAAGTTCAAAGAAACAGTTCACAAGTTGATTTCCTTGTCAAAAATTAAAATTTTTTGTTGACTGACGGCCTTTTCTGTTAGTTATCGTGTGATTTCTTTTGCATTCTTGTGGGGTTTGGATGCAGGCTTGAACAGGAGTCTGGCTTCTATTTTAATATGAAGTATTTTGAGGATGAGGTGCATAATGGGAATTGGGATAACGTGGAGCGTTACCTCTCTGGCTTCACCAAGGTTGATGACAACCGGTATTCGATGAAGATATTCTTTGAAATACGGAAGCAGAAGTATCTTGAAGCGTTGGACAAGTAGGCTTCGGAGGTTTTTTTTTTATATTTATGAAGAACAGTATTCACAAAATGTTCTTTGTTTTTATCATCCAGGCATGACCGATCAAAGGCAGTTGAAATCCTTGTGAAGGATTTGAAGGTCTTTGCCTCATTTAACGAAGAGCTATTTAAGGAAATCACACAACTTTTAACTTTGGAGAATTTCAGGTTTGAGGTTTTACTTTTGTATGCAGCTACGATGACTTATTTTGTCTTTGTTGTTTTCTTCTTCTATAAGTAGCCTGATTGCTTTTCAGGGAAAATGAGCAACTTTCCAAATATGGGGACACAAAATCAGCACGGACAATAATGCTTGTTGAGCTTAAGAAGCTGATTGAAGCAAACCCCCTATTCAGAGATAAACTTCAGTTTCCAAACCTAAAAAGTTCTAGATTGCGCACCCTAATCAACCAGAGGTAAGACTGTTAGAGGGTATCATAGTTTGCTTTGCTGTTTGCCATGCTCAGGTTTCCATTTTTGGTGCTTGTAATTTTCCGAAGAGGGAGAGAAATGATATGTTTATTTAAGGATGACCTAATGAAGCTCAAAATTGTTTCACCTACATAACTGAGCATATTGAATAAAAATTGGAACATTTCTTAGTTTCTACAAATAATTGTTTTGTTTTAGATATATCTTACCCTATTAATGTAATCAAAGAATATCATTTGATCCTTTTCACTTGATGTTCAATCTACCAAATTTTTTTCTACCACAGCTGATCCGCAGAGTATACCTTCTCTTCTTTTTTTTTTTTAACAACCAAAATAAGCTTCTCCTCTTGATTTTCGATTGTCATCATAACCATACTGAAAAATAATCATGTACATGGACTTGCTTTTGTTGATTGGTTAAGCAAGCAAAAGAAGATGAAAAATGAAATAGGGAATATTGTGATTATCAGTTAATTCTGTCTTTGAGGTAATCAACATTGGATAATGGGAAATCAATGGATGTATGCCTATTTCTTGATTTTTGATGAAATAAACTGCTTAATTAGTGTGACCTAAAATAAGCTTTAAATTTTTCGTTCATTAGTTTGTAAAGGTCTTTAGTGAAGAATAAGATGTGCAGGTTATCTCCTGAATATAATTGATGAGACATCAATGTGATGGATATAGGCAGCAGCCTGGGTTGAATGACTAAAGAAGAGAGCTGAACTAGAATTGCGTCAATGAAGGCTTGCCATGGTGCATATAGAAGCTTGTTTTAGATCTGTCTTTGACTGATTTGGTCTGACAAGTTGGTTTCAATTATGTGATCATATGGGTTTTGTTAATGAGCATTTGATTTCACTAATAATTATATGATTTGGCAGTTTGAACTGGCAGCACCAGCTATGCAAAAACCCTCGGCCAAATCCAGATATTAAAACACTTTTTGTTGATCATTCATGTGGGCAACCAAATGGTGCACTTGCTCCATCACCAGTGAACAATTCACTGCTTGGATCCATGCCCAAAGCAGGAGGATTTCCTCCATTGGGTGCTCATGGGGTAATTTACCAAAATTTTAATTACATGTGTACTGTTTCCATGATATTTCTCTCAAATGTTCAATATATTGGTCTTTTCTAGCCTTTTCAACCTGCGCCAGCACCAGTTCCTATGCCCCTGGCTGGCTGGATGTCTAACCCTTCAGCTGTAACCCATCCAGCTGTTTCTGGTGGAGCTATTGGACTGAATGCACCTACAAATCCTGGTAACGTTGTGGATTCTATATTAGCTATTAGTAGAAGATTATTGTGAAAAGTCATTTGATTTGAATGGTTAATTTTTCCTTTCTTGAAGTTGCAATTTTGAAGCATCCAAGGACTCCTCCAACGGCGAACCCTGGTATAGAGTATGCATCTGCAGATTCTGACCATGTATCTAAAAGAACAAGACCCATTGGGATTTCTGATGAGGTCTGCTGGATTTTTCTACCCAAAACCTCATAGCTTTTCTCCTTGATGATGTTGCTTGCTTGGTGATCCTAAGTCTGCCTTTAATATTGACTACTTAATTCAGGTAAATCTGCCCGTGAATATACTTCCAGTTTCCTATCCTCAGAGCCACAACCAGGCTACATACACCCTGGAGGACTTGCCAAAAACAGTTGCACGAACCCTGAGCCAAGGCTCGAATCCCATGAGCATGGATTTTCATCCAGTTCAGCAGACTATTCTTCTCGGTGTGCTTTCTTAGAACATTTTTCTTTGTCGTGGTTGTTCTCCTCTGAGGTATTAGCATTTTTTTTCTGTCATCGCTTGCTGAGGCTGGTTTTTTCGTGTTGTTTATATATTATAGTTGGAACAAATGTGGGTGACATTGCATTATGGGATGTCGGCACTAGGGAGAGACTAATTCTTAAGAACTTCAAGGTTTGGGAACTTGGATCTTGCTCCATGTCCCTTCAGGTCTGTTTTTCCATTTATAGATACTATGCACTTCTTCTTGTTTTGCCTCTGATACAAGCTTACTTTTGTGTTGTAACATGAATCGTGGCTTGGCTTTGTGTTAGGCTTCTTTGGTTAAGGATCCTGCTGTATCAGTTAATCGCATAATATGGAGCCCAGATGGCTCCTTGTTTGGTAAGCTAATTCCATGCACCAAAAGAAAGTATACTATCAGTGACTTCTCATACTAATACTTTCTAATCATTGTGCAGGTGTTGCTTATTCAAGGCACATTGTCCAAATATATTCTTATCATGGTGGCGATGATATCAGGCAGCACCTGGAGGTTTGAAAAGCAATAGCTACAACTTTAAATGCATCCCTTGCTCTAATTATGCTTATTTATGGCTTACTTCAACATCCAATTTGCAGATTGAGGCTCATGTTGGTGGTGTTAATGATATTGCATTTGCTCATCCTAGTAAGCAGCTTTCTGTAATAACATGTGGTGATGACAAGACAATTAAGGTTGGCATCTGAAGAATGAAAAATATCTGAAGTATGTTTATTTATTCTCTTGAAGCTTTATACATATTGTGCTACATTAGGTGTGGGATGCAACTAGTGGCACGAAGCAGTACACCTTTGAAGGGCATGAGGCACCTGTTTATTCTGTTTGCCCACATCACAAGGAAAACATCCAGGCAATTTATTTATTTAACCTATTTCAGCCTTTATTTAAGTCAAATTGATTATGGATTGCTGTTTCGAATGAGCTTTTCTTGATAAATTCTGTAAGATTTATTAAACCTTTTCTTCTTTTGTTGTGCAGTTCATCTTTTCAACAGCATTAGATGGGAAAATAAAGGCATGGTTGTATGACAATTTGGGATCCAGGGTGGATTATGATGCCCCAGGACACTGGTGTACTACAATGGCTTACAGTGCTGATGGTTCAAGGTATATTTCCAGGACTGTTGTTTTTCCTAGTATAGTGTGGAATAATATCCCATGGGTCTGTATTTCTCACTGAATGTTCTCTCTTAATTTCTGTAGACTTTTTTCATGTGGGACCAGTAAAGAAGGGGAAACATTCATTGTGGAGTGGAATGAAAGTGAAGGAGCCGTGAAGAGAACATATCAAGGATTTCGAAAACGTTCTCTGGGTGTTGTGCAATTTGATACCACACGGAACCGGTTTTTGGCTGCTGGTGATGAGTTTCTGATAAAGTTCTGGGATATGGACAATACTAATATACTAACTACTGTTGATGCTGATGGTGGCCTACCGGTATCCTCTCTTTTTGGTGGCTTCATGTATTATAAACTCTCTTAAAATAATGGCCTCTTCATATCTCTTCAATTTCAAACTTCAGGCAAGTCCAAGAATACGGTTCAACAAGGAAGGAACACTATTGGCCATTTCTACGCATGATAATGGAATTAAAATTTTGGCAAATACTGATGGACTTCGTCTGTTGCGCACACTTGAAAATCGTTCTTTTGATGCCTCTAGGACTGTTTCAGAAACAGTGACAAAGGTAGCCCTTTCTGGCTAACTAGTTGTTCTTGACATAAAGTGAGAATGATATGACATTATGGATGCTACTGTGCAGCCTGTGATAAGCCCATTGTCTGCTGCTGCTTCTGCTGCAACAAGTTCTGGAATAATTACTCCATCGATGGCAATTGCTGGAATGGTCTCTGAATTGTTCTTCCACATGCAATTTTCTTCTAAATTATCATTCTAATACCATGAACCATGCTTTCTTGTCATCCAGTTGAATTCAGGAACCTCTAAGATTAATAATACTATGCTAAAATTGTTATTGTTTTTGTAGAATGGAGATAGCAGAAACTTGGTGGATGCAAAACCTAGAATTACTGATGAATCAATGGACAAATCAAAGATCTGGAAGCTCACTGAAGTCAATGAACCAACTCAATGTCGATCTTTAAGGCTCGTGGATAATCTTAGAACAAGCAAGGTTAGATCTCCACTGGTTGAATTCACTGGATCTATTTCATTTATCAATATCGTAACTGGTGTTGTGTGTTGAATTTTTTCTGGGCAGTTCTCATAAATTGTTCAAAGTGGACCTGATTTTATTTTTGTTTCTTACAACATTTTACAATTTTGTGTCATTTTGAGCCTGGACCTTTGTTCATATACTTAGTAGGTTGAAACTTGAAAGTACTGCTCATATATGAGGTCTCCATATTCCTGTGTGTGACAAACTTCAGATATTTTATATGGTTTACATCAAGGGTTCCAGTTCCTCCTGGCCAGACTGGTACGTAACAACTAGTGTCGATGTACCGACACATGGTACATCGGTATGTACCAAAGAGGAAGGATGAGGAAGAGGGAGCGGAAGAGGAATGAGGAGGAAGGAAGAAGAGGAGATATTGGAGAAAGAGGACAGATGAAGAAGAGGAGGGGATGTAGGAAGAGGAAGGGAGAAGAGGAGGAAGACAAGGAGGAGGAGGAGGATGGCTGGCAGTGGTGAGCATTTCGGGATGAGATGAGGGGTTGTGGCGATAGGATGGTGGCGAGAGCAGCTGAGCCCTAGCAATTGGGGTTCATAACATATAACTTTTACTTTTTAGTTTTTAAATGGACTGAACCGTCCAAAATGGGGGCGGTCCATGTACTAGTCCACGCTCAGACCAGTAAATACTAGTTGGTACAGACTGGTCTGGGCGAAATTGCAGTCCATCGTTTACATGTGCTATGATTCTGTTTTTGATGAATTTGAAATATGTGTCACATGCTTTGGTGACAATATGCTCAAGAAAACTTTAACCGTAGTAATGAATTATTCTATAATATGGATGTTCTTATTCTATAAAAATATGCTTAACATTTTGATTGCTTTTATTTTTTTGAGCCAATCCATTAAATAAAATTCCCTGTTTTAGCCATATTTACATTTTTTAATTGCCTGGTGATGGGTATCAGGTTATGAAATGTAGTTCAATATATAAGGTCTGAGAAGTTCTTTCAAATTTTACTTTCATTTGAGATGAAATTTTGTACTAAAGTCAGTCATGGGCTTACTTTCTGTAGAACAACAGAGTTTGTAGTTAAAGTTGTCATCTACTCATCCATCTGCCCTCCATCACTATCTTTTCACATAGCGATCAAGAGATCATCACAATATCCTACTTATAAAATCTATGAAATTCTGTCTGTGTATTAGTTAAACTAATGGCACCAGTCCGAATTCATTGTGTGGCCTTGGCCTAACTTGGACCAGATTAGCCCAGTACCTGTCTGGGCAGTTCCAGCTGAATATCACTCAAGCTGGCCTCAGATGGGCATTTTGAGCCCAAGGTTACTCAACCTGGTCTGCATCTGAGTCCCAGATGGGAAAGGGGTGATGACTTGATGATGCATGTATGACATGGGATAATCTGCTGACAAAAGAGGCTAATCGAGTTTTTACTTCTCACCTCAAATAAACATGTCAGACAGATGACTTCTTTTACCATTGGCACTTAAAAGTTCTTCTATCTTGCTTATCAAGGTCCTTAGTAGAAATTTATATTACAGATTTCAAGATTGATTTACACCAATTCTGGAATTGCAATCTTGGCTTTAGCATCAAATGCCATTCACCTACTCTGGAAGTGGCCTCGTAATGAACGCAATTCGAGTGGAAAGGTAAAGGAAGTAATAAATTGTTTATTTTATTTGTGTAACTCAAATCCAAAATTTTGGTGATAATGTTTCTAAGGTATACTTATGTTGTAGGCAACAGCAAGTGTTGCCCCTCAACTGTGGCAACCACCAAGTGGCATATTGATGACTAATGAGATAACTGACACAAATCCTGAAGAAGCAGTCCACTGCTTTGCATTGTCAAAGAACGATTCTTATGTTATGTCAGCATCAGGAGGGAAAATATCTCTATTCAATATGATGACATTTAAGGTTAGACAAAGATTACATAATGCATCATGGATTAACTCTTACATTTAAGATTTATGATTTTGTTTTACATGGTAGACTATGACGACATTCATGGCGCCTCCACCTGCAGCAACTTTTCTCGCATTTCATCCACAAGACAATAATATAATTGCTATAGGAATGGAAGATTCTACAATTCAGATATATAATGTCCGAGTTGATGAGGTACTTTGCCACTAAGATAACATGTGACACTCTCGGGTGAAGAAAGAATGTTGTTCATATAATTTATGCTTATGCAGGTCAAGAGCAAACTTAGAGGCCACTCAAAGAGAATTACTGGTCTTGCTTTTTCAAATGTCTTAAATGTGCTGGTCTCATCTGGAGCTGATGCTCAGGTTAGTGACATCCTTTCTTCATGGTGCAGATAGTGGGGCATCTATTTTGTTCACTTGTGTTTAACCGGGCATCTATGATGAAGTTAATGACTCCACATATGATTTTCTATCGAAGGCTAATCTCCTAAAATGGATATCTTGTTCCTTTTTTTTTGGCTGCAGCTTTGTGTGTGGGGAACTGATGGGTGGGAGAAACACAGAAGCAGATTTCTGCAAATTCCCCCTGGGCGTACTCCAGCAGCCATCTCAGATACACGAGTTCAGTTCCATCAAGATCAGATACACTTCCTAGCTGTGCATGAGACCCAGATTGCTTTGTATGAAACTACTAAACTAGAATGTGTGAAACAGGTATTCATGTCAAATTGTGAATGTGGGGGCCTAGAGGTTCTGTTAATCTCTATTGAATTGATCCTTTTGTCTTTCAGTGGGCTCCTCGTGAAGGTTCTGCACCCATTTCACATGCAACATTTTCTTGTGACAGTCAGTTGATATATGCTAGTTTCTTAGATGCCACCATATGTGTATTCAATGCCACAAACTTCAGGCTGCGATGTCGGATCCTTCCAGCTGCTTATCTCCCTGCCAGTGTCAGGTATGTCAAAAAATCATTTTTGTGAAGCTCTCTTTTTTCATTTTTCTCTTAGACAATAATTGATGTATTTAAGTCTGTGTGGAGCCATGGTGTTCATCATTACTGAACAATGCAAATGTGGCTTGATTATTGATTTTAATGTTTCATTTGCTTGTTCACTAGAATCATCACGTAGTTTGTTGTGCCGCATGCTATATTTTGTTTGTTCATTTTGTTATCTATATGTGTGCATGCTTTCCCGAGGCTCCATTCTTCTAACAAGGCACAAGTAAGATAACTGATGGAAGTGATCCAAAAAAGTCATACATTTTATGGATTGAGTTTAAACTGCTAGTTTTTTTATGCATGCATTGTTAATGTGGCCAAGAATAGTTATATTTGTTTCTTCAACATAAATATTCTGCACTTTTACCTTGTACCAGTCTGAAACTGAACTCTGTTTCATGAGATAGACAATTGCTGATTACTGCAAAATTGTTTTTGACAGCACAACTTTGTACCCTCTTGTGATTGCTGCACATCCATCAGAACCAAACCAGTTTGCATTGGGTCTGACAGATGGTGGTGTACATGTACTAGAGCCGTTAGAATCTGAAGGAAAATGGGGTGTTAACCCACCTATGGACAATGGATCGGCAAGCAGCATCTCCGCACCGCTCCCTGCTGGAGCCTCTAATTCAGATCAACCACAGAGGTGATGCAAATAATTGCATCACAGTATTTAACCCTTTCACTCTCTCTGTCATAACCTTAATTGTTGGTTGGCTAACTGAGGTATGCAGCAGAATCTGCATTATTACCAATTTCTCACAACAATAACTGGTGTTGATCTTTAAATCGGTTGTCTCTGTTTACATCAGACTTAACTATAGTTTCGCAGCCTTCATGTGCAATCATGTCATGTAGTCCCCAGCAGGCTTTGCCATCATATGCTGTTGCCTCTTGTATGTTGGAGAAGAAGTATCCCATGGCAGAGTATGATTATCTTTGATGTGGATATAAATGCAGAAATGTTTGGTTTGTTTGAACTGCAACTTCTCTTGGATCGTTATTCAAGTGAAGTATCTGGCGCTGTCTTAAATTAATGGTGGTTTGCCTTTCTTTTATTCTAGCATTAGAGTAAGCACCTGAGATCTAAGATTTTTGTTGCATGCAGCTGCTTTAAGGTATTAGGCAAACACCTCCAGTACCCAAATATACATTTAGAGGTCTGCCTTATCATTCTGTTCTATGCCTATCTTCCAGTAGCATGCTTGACTGGTAATTTTTTTCTTGATTTCATATTGTTAGTAGTCTTTTCCCCAAGAATTTTTTGCAGGTAATTAACCAAGCCTAGGTTGTTTAACTTATGCTTTGCGATCTATAGGGCTAATTATCCAACATTTTGGATGATAATTTGGCAGAGAAAAATACAAGTTTGCTAAAATAAATTGTGTTGTTCTCCTATTAACTGCATGACAGCACAAATGTTTTGATGTGCAAAGATTAATTATTTGTTAGCTGACTTAATATGACTTTATTCTGTGTTTGATAAGATTGTAATAAAACCAAGCTACATCCTTCTTATAAGCTTGGTTGGATCAGATGCTTGATAAATGATTGTGTTCTTCTTAAGAGAAACAATATTCGACTGTGGTGAGTATTTTTGAGAGCATTTATATATAGGTGATAGATGGTAGAATCTAACATGGGAACATTTGAATGTCATGCCATTACCAACTCGCTTATACAATTCATTTGACTCCTCAAGTTCTAATAATGTTTAAAAATTTACATACTTCAAGTTATAATATTCACATATGAAGGGTCGTTGAGACATTCAAATTAGTTAGTGCATCGTTACATAAACGATATCTTATTATATCCTAATAATGAAAATATTTTTTATTTTTTTTAAAAAAATATTCACATATAAATATAGATAAATTTTATCTTAAATATTTATGGATTGCCCTAATCCAATTATTGATCTTAATATTAATACTATCAATTTATAATATCAAATTAGCAAAGAAGTAAGAGGATGAATTTTCAATTAATCTGAATTAAACTCCAAAAATAATCATAGAACACGGATCGAACTCAACCTGGAATGTGATCGATGATGTCGTGCATCTCAATTGACTCGGTCATCGCGTTGCAGCTTTGACTTGGAAGGAGGAAGAGTCGAAGAAAGTGGGCAAAATAAGAAATTAACAATAATTCACCGAAAAGATTCCTTCTATTTCTTCTATTTGCGACGACGAATGGATCGACGGCTCGTTTGTTTTTTCGTCTTCCCTTCCTCGCTGTCGTGTTTTTGAGAGAGAGAGAGAGAGAGAGTCCGTCGATCGCTTCGTTGGATCGAGGGAGATTTCTCGATCGACGGGGAGATCGCGCCGAAGGGCGTGATGCGGCTGCCGGTGTCCGATCCCCCGCCGCCGCCGCCGTCGTCGCTGCGGGGCGGCGATGACAACGCGCCCCTCTTCAAGGGGTCCGGCATGACCAGGCGAGGCGCCTCCGCCGCCGTCTCCTACATGGCCTGCGCAGGTCTGTCCCTTCTCTGTCCTCTTTCTGCGTTGCTCGATCTGGAATTCCTTTGTTCTGCCCTCGGATCGTTTGTTCTCTGCGTATCTTTAGGAAAGGTCTTGGATATTATCAGTTGCAATAAATTAGGTGCCCTAAATATTTTCCGAAGATGGAACACGAGACCTTTGATTTGTTCGAACATCTTGTCCTCGATTCCGAGGGTGCATCAGATTTGAAACTCTTCTGCTATATGATATGGCTTGACACATGCTTTGTAGCGGTTATCGTGTGAATTCAAGGGTCTTGAGTGAGTGGTACGATCTTGTTCATTGTATTGCTAGAACATATAAAAATGAAGGAAGACCGACTGCGAAGAGTTAATCTAGGTTAATTTTCTTGCTGTTGAGTGGCAGAAAAACAATTGCACTGTTTCACAGCTGACAAAAATGCAATAAATATGGGTGAGTATTTTCTCTGGTTGTTTTTAGCCAGTTACATGGCAGGTACTTGGGAGGTGATGACATATTAAGAAAAATCTAATCTTATCATAGTTTTTTGGGTTTTCATAACACGTAGCTGCTTCTGTCATTTTGAAGCATTGGATTGCAACTTCCAAGTTCGGTTTGATGAAATGAATGGATGAAAGAAGGAAGTGGCAATTTCTCACCCTATATATGCTGGCTTGCATCATCTTCCTGCCGTAAAATTTTATTGCTTATGTGAGGGTTAAACAAATTTAGGACTCCCATTGTGGCTGCCTGATCATTTCAAATGCATACGTTTTAATTGTTGAATGGAGCTGACACAAATATTGCATGTTATTGATGAATGCAATTTGCATTAAATAATTTAAAACACTAAGCTAAACGGCTTAGCATTATCACATGTTATGTTTGACAGTAATTTATTTTGAAATTTTCATCTTTGATAATGTTTCTTATTGCTCTAGCATTGTCCTTTCTTCTTTTATGTTAGCATCTCATGTACTTTTTGCCTTTGTCATACCCCTTGCAGTGCTTCTGGTTTTATTCAACAAAGCAGCTCTATCTTCATACAATTTCCCCTGTGCTAATGTTATTACACTTTTCCAGGTATGATATATCTCCCATAATTTTGCCCCTGGGTGGTGACTTGAGTATCTCAAGTTTTGTGAAATAAATTGTACTGATCACTTATTGTAAGTAACCCATTAGGTTGATAATACCATTGCAGGTTGATTTCAAATATACTCAACCAAGATAGAAATAGTTGAAATCAACCAATGATAGGATGGCTATGATCAGGTTCTGTGAGCTATGGTGGCAAAACTACAGTTATATTAGGCAGAAAGAAATGTATGAAGTAAAAATGGGAGTACAAGAAAAGATGAGCTAGAAATCACGGAAAAGAGCCTAAGCCTCTAAGGCTTGTTGAAAATCATATTATCAGAATAATCAGTTATCATCCCTACAAAGATAACCACTGTTTTACTCACACTAGGTCCACCAAACCTTCCACAGATCTTATAACTAATGTATTTTATGAACTGTAAACTGCTCGTCAGGTGAACCCCTAGTCAAATTCAAATTATATTGACAAATATTATGTATTGGACCTTTCACATACAATGAGCAGTATTTACTTCAAGTCTTCAGGAGTACATAAAATAGATAACTGAAATTAACCCATATATGATTCAATTCTAAGCATGTACTGCACTCAGACCAGGCCTCCAGAGACGTGGTTGCCTCATTTAACATTTATAATGCGATATTGTGGTTGGATATTTATGTAGGATAGGTTTGCTTTGTATCCTAGTTGAACCTAGTTGTTATTTGTCCTTGTGTTTTTATGTGTTTTTGTCAATTTTAATTGTTGTTTTAGAATGCTTTTAAAGTTCATTTCGAATTTTGTTCATGGAGAACAGTTCTTTTTAATTTTGGTTGGTTTATTAAAGTTAATTAAGCTATTGACATGAGCTTATCCTGAATTAGAGCCCATTAAATGAGATTTGATGAGATTATTCACAACAACAACAAATACAAGTTGTGGTGACAATTATTTGGGGTTTGGCTACATCATCTTTTTTCCTCTAGTTAAATAAAGGACATTCAGATCCCTTTTTATTGTTTCCAGTAAATTAGTTTTCCTTTACCTCAACTCATACTGATACTAATTGACTCACCTTTACATCAGAACATAGGGTTACAACTTATCATTTCCAGAAGTTTTTGGATCTGTCCAGATAACAACTCAGATCTGTTCTGAAGTTGTAACTCTATTTTTTGACCTTCCATGTCCCATACTGTCAAATAATTCTCAAGGACACATGTTGGTCTTGCTAAAATAAACTAAATTGAACATAGGCATTACATGTATTTCTTGACTTTCCTCTAATTGTGCTTGCTTTAAGTTTTACTTTAACAATGGTTATTTCTAATACCAAAGTCAGATGCACTGTAGAGATGCACTGAAGTGCTTGGTTGATGCACTTCAAAAAGTGTTGCATCTGCAGTATTTTGTGGATGTAATAACTTTAATACAACATTATTGAAGATCTGTTTATCTTTTCAGTTCTATGGTTCTATGAAAGTGTTGGCTCAGTCCACATATACATGCATGTATCATGGTTGATTTAGATGGAATGTTATTCATAGACACCTCACTTTTTATAGTACTAATTGTTTTCTTTCTTAATATCATTATAATGAGTTGGTTTTTCTCCCTTTGTGTCTTAAACTTCTTGGGTCTATTATGTAAATAATAGTGCTTTTCTAGAATTTTTATCTCTTGATGACTCAAATATTTTGTTATGGTAACAATCAAGGATTGTTATGGTCAGTACAGATTGGCATGTACCAGTCTGATGATAAATTGGCACCGAGTGCATGATTTTGCCTAGTTTAGTTCGATAAGGCTTATTGCTTGATGTGTTTACTAGAATCAGATGTATGCTCAGTAACTCTACCTATACCATGCTGTACTGAATGGTACCGGTATCATCCCAAACTTTTCTCTTTTCTTCATCTTTTATATTCTTCATTTTTTTCTCCACCCCAAACACTATTCTCCATGTCAATCACACCAGCTTTGCTCTTCTCTCCACTGCCACCAATTCGCCACCACTGGCTGCCCCTACCAGTTTCCCATCATTTTGGTCATTCACTCTGTTGCGGACTTCTCCCTCACCTCCTGCCTCTGCACTTCCTCAATGTTAATACTGATTGTTCTCACGATCTAGACTCTTCCTGCACTGACTGCTACCAACCCTTACTGACTCATGATTGATGTTGTATTGGTCCGATCGACGACTGGTATCAATACTAGACTGAGATTTTAATTCTTGTTGTAGGTATCTCCTTTGTTTTTTTTATATTTTGAATGACTACTGTTTTTGTTTCATTACATGACCCTGTGCATGGAGCCCCATATTGGTAGGAGCCTTGTGCATTAAGCTTTCCATTTTTCTACAAGTGTTGGTTCATTCAAGACCCTGTCTCCTTTCCAAATTTTAGGTTTATGATCTTAAAACAGTGTTGAAGAAGAAAATGAGGCATGGTAAAGTAAAAAACATATGCATGACTTGATTAGTTTGCTTACAATCTATTTATGAGCTTGAAAACCATTTTTCTCATTATGTTAAGTGTTCTTTGTTTTTTAGAACTTCCAATATTTGTTTGTACTAGATGAATGGTTTGCCATTTGTTTATTTTTTGTCTCTTTTTTTATTTTTTTTATCCGAAACCAGTACTCTTCATTGCTTTTAGAGAATACTTAGGAGTTGTAAGAGGTCCTAAAATTTTGATTTTGTTTGCAGTATAGGTATCCACATACATGTACAAATATAGTAAGTTATTCTTCTTTGAAAAATAAAAAATTATCAAATGTCTTTAGAATCTTGTTTGAGCCTTATGTTCCTGTTTTAGAGTATTTGATTAGGATAAGAGTCTCATCTACAGTTCATTTAAAGAGGGTCTGTTTGGTTGGGAAATTTTTTGCATACAGGAATTGATAAAGCACACAATTAGTTTGGCAGCAGAACCTTCTTTCTCTTTCTTTTTTTGTCTTTTCTTGCCAATTATATTTTCTTCTACATCTTTCGAATCACCAAATTGCTGACAAAAATTAGCTTCTAGATAATTTATTACCATTGAAGCACACTATTTTGCGGGTCCTCAAGACAGCAAGACAATTTTCATTGGCCACCAGTCAGTTCCACTGACTAAATCATGGAGATGATAAAAAATAATAAATATAGGAACCATTAAAATCTACCACAAGAAATATAAAACATAAAATCTCAACCCTAGTGCAGATCCCTCCCTCCCAAATAAAGGAAGTTAGCTCCAGTTATTTAGACCTTTCCTTCCTTCCTGCTTCACCAGTCCATTGAGAGAATTTTGATGTATAGAAATCAGCTTTTCTATGTGCAAAGTTTAAACACTTCTCGATTTTAACCCCCATGATACTCGACTTGTATGTCTATTCTGATTTATATTCATTTTCTCATATGAAGTTCTTGTATTTGGCAGATGATTAGTTCAACTTGCATTCTTTATGCAATGAGGCGCTGGAGGATTATTTCTTTCACAAATGGTGAACCACATAAAGGAAGTTTTGTGCCACTTGAAACCATATTTCATACGCTTCCCCTTTCCATAGCATACTTGCTTTACATGGTACATAATATTTATGCTTAATGAAAATAAACTTGTCTATAACTTTATGCCCATGGCTATTTGAATTATAAATGACATGATGCATTTTTTTGGTGAAAGTTGGCTACTATGGAGTCTGTACGTGGAGTAAATGTTCCAATGTATACCACCCTTAGGCGTACAACTGTCATGTTTACGATGATTGTAGAGTATCTACTTACAAGGCAAAAATACACGCATCCTGTTGTTGGCAGGTAAATTGAACATTGTCTTTTCCTTTCTCATGCAACCTGACACATTACCAAACATCAAATTGCATGTGAATTATGCACCATAGGACTCAAATTCGTAATGAATTATATATATATATATATATATATATATATATATATATATATATACTGAAACATGTAGCAGCGTTCATCTGTGTTTAATATGCCTTGTATGTGTTCTACAGCATGAGTTGGTTATTGGGTAAAACTGGACTTACTTTTTTGTGCAAGGGCAAAATCCCTTGTATGTAAAATCCATATGATTTTTTGAATTGGAACATGTAGGGCACCTATCCTTGTGATGCTTTGATTTGAATGCTTAGATCATACATGCTTTTCCATCCATTTTATTATTTGATTCTCAATGGCATGACCAAGCTTTTTATCAGTGTTGCATTGATTGTTCTTGGAGCTTTTGTTGCTGGAGCTCGAGACTTGTCATTTGATGCTTATGGCTATGGCATGGTGTTCATTGCTAACATGACAACTGCAATTTATTTGGCAACCATAAACCGTGTTGGTAGTATCCATATCCTTACCATCGGGCTTTCTTGTTTTCTGGCTTTGTCTTCATCCTTGAGCTTGTTATCTGTTTTCCAGGAAAATCAAGTGGTCTCAACAGCTTTGGTCTCATGTGGTGTAATGGTAATAATCCAGGGCCACAACCAGTTCGGAACCTTTAATTGATTGGAATCATTCAACAAATTTGATTTCTCCTTGTTGTTCTTCAGGAATTGTTTGTGGACCAATTTTGTTATTCTGGACATATATTCGTGGCGATTTGGAGCTTACTATGAATTTTCCCTATCTGCATTCTCTTGGATTTCAGGCAGATTTCTTTGTCATACATCTATGTTCAATATGCCACCGAAACATATCAAGTAGACGTCCCCTACACCGAATTTACCATGATAAAGCATTTGCTTGTTGATTTTTTGCAGGTTGTGATGATATTTTCCTGCATATTGGCATTTTTCTTGAACTACTGCATTTTCTTGAACACAACCTTGAACTCTGCACTGACACAGACAATGTGTGGCAATCTGAAGGTTGGTCTTCCCTGCCAACGCTGCTCTTTCATTCTCTTTCTTGCATTTCCAATGCCCTTATATGGAAATTGATCTGTGTATTGCTTCAGGATCTATTTACCGTTGGACTAGGCTGGTTGTTGTTCGGGGGACTTCCTTTCGATGTGGTAAGTTCAATTTCCTTCCCCTTTTGTAACGCTTTTTTGCTTTCACAGTTGATCAAGTTCCAAGCCGTTTCCTCTCCAGTTGAATATTATCGGCCAAGTTCTTGGTTTCGTGGGCTCCGGTTTCTACGCATACTGCAAGATCAAGGGGAAGTAGCATTTCATCAGCTAAATCTTGTGAATGCAAAGCCATTAATTGCTCCCATCCAGATGGATTCCCAAAGATCTAACGAGATTCACATTACAGCAGCTCGAGTGCCATTAACTGTTCACATCAAATTTTGGTTGCATCTATTCAACTTTTTGTGTATGATATCTACGCCTTCTGATACAATCGATATTTTATGTTTTAGAAATAGAACATTGGATATTGAGGATATCATTATTTATGTAGGCAGCCTTTACGGTTTGTTGTCTTGTAAGCTCTCAATTGTATGTGATTCCAACAAGATTTAATGTAGGATTTCTGCTCAAAATATAAGATATAAGAATAGTTTATTAGAGACTATAAATAGATATTTAAATATTCTTAATATAACTTGTTTTGCCAACCCGTTGTAACTTTGGTCCTCGTGTGTTCTGGTATTTAGTTTATAATAAGACATTGGATGCCATGGTAATTAAGTCACCTGCTAATGACATATAGTAATTAATTCGTTTACTAATAACTCTTTAAAGGCAAAAGATCAACTTAATAATCATCCAAAACACGTTTGAGGCAAACAGTAATATAACTTGATTAAACTCTTCCATGGTGATGGACACGTGCGTGGGACGTAGTAGACATAATATGGGCCCGGCCCAACTCACACGACCCATTGGCCCATCTATTGAAAGTACAATTAACAACGATGTCATCCTTGGAGCCGAACACGTGTACTCCTGTCTTTCCCATCTATAAATGACCGAGTTGTCTTCATCCTCTCTGAACTTCCTCCTAGATCTGTCTCTCTCGTCGTAGCACAAACCGGGATTCAGCTTGCCTTTGCCTCTCCGATCGTCGCTTCCCACCCGATCAGAATGTCGTCCAAACAGGGTTGGCATCTGTTTCGCTCTCTCTTTGTATGTTTCTTCTTCTTCTCGCCCTTTGTCTGTATCTTTGGATTTAGATCTCCCGGATCTTGGTTCAGGTGGGAAGTTGAAGCCCCTCAAGCAGCCTAAATCGGAGAAGAAGGAATACGACGAGGTACGTGCGTTTTGCGGATATGTACGGATTGTTTATATTGGTGGCGAGTTATCGATTGCTTGCTTAGTTGAGAGTTTGGAAGTGTCTCTATCTGCATGATCTGATGTTCTTGACTGTTTTGCTCTGTGAATTGCGCTTTAATAGCGACTGACGTGTTGGTTGTATATAACAATTTTAATTCATGGGTTCAGCGATTTCGTAGCTTTTGACGTGTTGGAGATCGTGGTGTTGATTTTATTATTGGTCTTTTTGTAAGTTCTGATTTATGTGTTCGATTAGGTTGATATGTTGGTTTGGTGAAGTAATATGATAGATCAATACAAAACCAAAGTTCCCTTGATTTCAATGTGTGTCAAGAAAGAAATAAAGAAATGTTTGTGTTGAATTAGATAGGGTTCGCGAGTCCTGTGATGAACTTGGACAAAGGTAATTTCTTGGAGTACATGAATTCTTTCTGAGTTTTCAGGGGCGTGGACATGCCTCGTTTAAAGGCTATGGCTCACTTTGTTTATGGTTCTGTTTCCTTGGTTTCTTGACGCCTGTAACTAGCATGCGATTGTGCTATTGTGGTACATAAATCAAACTCAACTGGTTAGAAGCATGGAGAAATCCAACTTCGGTGAAATGTAATCATTTCATGAGGTAATTTCTTCACATACTAATGTGTTTTGAAACATGGAAATATGTAACTTATGTCAGTAAAGTCTTATCCTGTAAGTTCTCTGTGCTCTCAGAATTATTTCAACAAATTGTTCAATATGTGCTATTAAATTTAAGCTTTAAGCTTATTAAATAATGATTACAGTACAATATAGTTGTGCAGCATTGTTTTTCTTCTACATTGTGATTTCCTACTTTATGTGCAAATGCACATGAAATTTTAATTGTCTTTCTAAAATATTTCTTGCTTCGTAATTGACCTCTAGCATAAACAACATCAAAGTCTTGAGCCTTAGCAAATTTTGCTTCATGATATATTTTATATCTTTTGCCACCGTATGGGTCTTAGGCCCTGATTCTATTTGGACTTGACAAAGGGCATTTTGAAAATCTGGATATCGAGTTGGATTTGTTTTGACAACTTAAAACTTATTGGAGTTGCAGTCTTCATTGATTTTGAGTTGGAAGTAGGAATAGGTTTTTTATTAATTCTAGAACTGGGTCATAACTTTATAGATTTTCCAACAATTTTTCTAACCTTTTTCATCTAAGGGGAGTGTGGCTAAGGTGAAGGAGTAGATAGGAATTTTTTTGGAGTCTACTTCTGTTTTCTTCAGATTGTAAATGCAAGTATATAAAGTACTTGTTGATGTTCTTCTAAATGAAGTTAAGAGTTTCTAAATTCTAACTTATGAGAACTCTGATATGAGGGCAAATGACTCATGTCTCTGGTTCAGTTGCCTTATTTCTGAACTAGTCTCCCTCATAGTTATGCTTCTAAACACACAATAGATCTTATGTTAACATCTCATGTTTGTGTCTGGATATCAAGAAACACATTCTGTTATATTTACATATCAGGTGAGTTGCCCCCCTCTCTATAGGTCAACAAGCACTGGAGCGACTTTGACATGGTCTTCTGCCTTATGGCTGACTTTCTCCCACTTTGGGACTTGAGCTTTTACCTTGTTAGCTTGCTAGGTGAGTATACATAAGAATTTGCTAGGCTCACCTAGGTGTTATGGTCGATGGGAACAGGCAGGGCCTCTGGTGAGGAATGGTGTCGTCTTCATTCAGTCTTTTTCTGATTTTACCCTTCCTTTTTTTTCCGATGCCCAACTATGGAAGGAACAAGATTCTTTATGATACCTTTGTTGAGTATGCTTCTCATGTAGTGATTCAAAAAGCGCCCAGCGCCTGGGTTCGGGTGAGCGCCCAGGCGGCGCCTCTTTGAAGCGCGCCGCCTGGAAGTGAAGCGAGGTGCTCGGGCCTCGCCTCGCCTCGCCCGAGCGCCTAGGCGAGCACCCAAGCGCCTTTTTAAATCACTGATCTCATGCTGGTTATACTTTGTCTTTAAAACTCTTTTACTCAGTCTCCATGATGATTGTGATTTTACACTCGGTCAAACAAGTTCTCCTGTATCCCAGGTTAGGCATAGTGGTTTCGGTGCTTTGTAGTTGTATTCTTTTATCCTTTCATATATTGTTTTTGTATTGGTTTATGTTTGTCAATGTCACATTTTAACTGTCATTTGAATTTTAGACTTTTTGTTGTTGCTGTTTTTCTGATTTTCTACACTAAGATGTTCTTTTTGCTATTTGCAGGCAGATCTATCAAATATTCAGAAGAAGAAAGAGGAAGAAAAGGTAAATTTTATTTTCCTGAAGTTTGGAACTTTTTTATATCAATCCATGGGAATGCTGACAAATTACTTTTTCTGGTCACTATCTGCTTGAACAGGCACTCAAGGAGCTGAGGTCTAAGGCGGCCCAGAAAGGAGCATTCGGAGGCACTGGTCTGAAGAAAAGTGGAAAGAAATAACCTTCGTTGTTTCTTCTAATTCGTGACAAAACCTACATTCTGAGCCGTGCCAAGGTCAACATGACATCTAAGCCAAGTATTTCCAAGATTTGCTTGCTTTGATTATTTGATACTTATTTAGTGACTTGCACTTCTATGAGAAATGGGCTGAAAGTATGCTTATATTATTGTCTAAAGAAATGCTTTTGCCAAGATTCAAAAATGATGAAAATAGAGATTTGTCATATTCATCTTGTAGTCCTGGAAGTGCAAAAAGAAAAAGAAAATTCACACTGCATGCATAGGTTCTCCACTAATTTCGAATAGCCATTTAAATCTTCCTTGTTCTTGGAAGTAAAAATGGACCTACGTTATTGGTTCCGATCCTAAGAATCTCCGACATTGCTATCAGCCTACACAACTGTTATAGCGTGTAGATGAATGATGGCCAGCATACACACTATAATAATTTCCTGGTGCTGATATCTAAAGACTGTTGAAGTGCACCAATTTGTTTGTTGAATGCTCTGCTCTCTGATCTTTGCACATTTACACGGTGTGATGAAATCTTGAATCATCCAACTCTTTTGCAGCCAGAAATTTTGTTGCATTTTTCTTGGCACACTATTGAACAAGTCTTGTAAACAGCATGTTTGAAGAGGAGATAGATTTACATGAAATCTTATGAGGCAAAGTAGGCTGGCAATTCTAGCATGACATTTCCTGGGTTACATCCAATCTTCGACTGTTGTTGATTATGCAGGTTCAGTTATAAGAACAGTCCATAGATTGACAAACAAATATTCATGAAATCTTTCCTTTCTAAATGGATATTGCATTGAAATGAAGAACACAAAATTATGAAAAGCTTGTACCAGTAGAGGATCCATGATTTCAGCTGATGACATTGGTTTTAAATGCTCAAAGATGTGGCTAACGATAACATCAGGATGCCGCTATTGAGACATCATGATGGTCAATATATTATTTTGGCACGTCAATTATTATCTCACGATCGAATCTGATGGATATCTAATTCATTCATTCTATAAATCTGAAGCTCCTTGATCATTCCTCAAAAGATACTTATACACACTGTGTTCAAATCAAATCGAGTTGATTCAATTATTATTCATATCTTCTAACATTTTAACGCCAAAAAGAAAGAAAAAAAAAACTCATAGTATATGGACTTTTTTTACTACTGATAAATATACTTAGGAATTACGATCTTATAAGTGTTAAATCATCTTTGTACCCTCAAACATATCTTCTAGAATTCATCATATAAAAGTCAAAACCGTGCGAACTCATTAAAGTGGACGACAATAATGTTTTCATGTTTTTAGGTGATGTGAATTCACATCACGTCGTTCCTCAACCGTCAATGTTGGAGACCGTTTGGTGCAGCAGCCAAACCGATTTGTGGGGAGTTCATTGACAATTTGACATCCACGACGGCGCGAGGTGAAAGCCGAGTAGACATCTCCTTCCTATTGGGTCAACCAACCATCGAAGGTCGCAAGTGTGAGGGCATACGCTGCCTCCAAGTCAACGATCAACATCCCAGCGTATGAAACGGTTGAAGATCGCCTTCCGCTTCTTGCGTTCGTGCATTGTGTTCATAGCGACAGTGATGGGTTTCTGTGTTGCACATTCTACTCATACTCTTTACACACATTCCCTTTAAAGTTTGGAAATAGTAAATTTATCCTTACAAGTTTATTTGTATATATATATATATCCATCAATTTGTTTATGTATATATCATTTCTCATGAACTTCAATGATTTTATCTAAATCATTTACACTTTTATAATTATTTGTTTGTAAAATGTTAAACACTTTAAAAACATATACGATCATAAATAAATATACAGATAAACTATCATCGTAGTGAGATGATGATAAAATATTTTATTTAGTAACTAAAATATGAATATATGTTTCTCACTTGGAACCATCATGCAACAAAGGATCCAAAGTATCTATATCCTCCTATTAACATCTATCTAGAAAATCCTAATCAATCATAATCAGATTTAATATAAAAAATTATAAAAATATCCTCATATTCTTGTTAGAATAATGAGCTTTAAAATAATTAAATGTCATTTAGACAAATAACGAACGGTAAAGACTAACCTCGATGTGATTTACGTCAAACTTAAAATTGAAGGAATGATACTTCATACCACCAAATCAAAATTATGTCATATGAAAAATTGGTGAAAATTTTGAGGGTCGATGATAAGATCATGAAATTGAATTGAATCTCATGTAAAACACTTGGTATATTTTGTGTGTGAATGGGTTTGTCGTGATCCCTTTGAAACCCTAATGTGTAAATCGGTGGAGGTTCCCCACTCGGTGGTGACATGGTTGAGGACGGAGACCCAAATGAAAAGACTACATTACCCGATGTTGTCATGCAAAGGCGACCTGACCTGCCTTCCACTCGCACTCGGCATTCTTTTTGGGTTCACAAGTTGAGAGGGGAATGCGTTCTATCTCCACACTCCACAAAGAACTCCCACCCGACCTCTCAACAATCGCAATGTGTTTGCACGTGTTGTGATCATGAAATAATTTGGATTTCAGCTTCAACAACACATACCTTTCATCGTCCATCTCATTTCTATTTAGTGTCCTTTGCCCAGTAGTTTGATGTGCCATCTCCTTTCGACTCTTTTTGTGGATCGCTTAGAGGAGCTCCCAATTAAATTTTGTTTGTATGAATGTAATCATTCAAAGTACTAATAATGACAATGGATGCTTATGCATTGGTTTCTATGGTAGCATTATGCACTAATTCAAAGGACCATGAAGAAGAAGAGGAGGAGAAATTGGAGTGGTCTGCACAAGGTTGTGTGTGTCTGTGTCTGTGTGTGTGTGTGTATGTGTGTGTGTGGAGGGAACCCAACCCCATGTTTTGGGGCAGCATATGTTCCTGGTGGGAAACAGCAGCCATCCCACTCATTTCCAGTCTCTCTCTCTCTTCTTTTGTTATCTTGAAGAGCATCGCACCCATATGTCACCCACTAGAATGACTACTATAGCAGCTGGAAAATTTTAGGTATAATATGTATTCTTTCATCCATGCATGTATAAGATGTTGGAAACAGTACAGTATTGGTATGCAGATGAAGATTAAAGGTGTTCAAGGATTGAAACAGGTAAATGATATACATTAAATTCAATCCATAACTTGATAGATTAAGTTTTTATTAATGGAACTCATACCCATCGATGCATCACTCCTTTCTTTTGGCACACATTTACTGGCTATAGAGAAGCTTAAAACTACAGTGCGACTGCAACTGCTGCTTCTTTCTGGTATCTGTCACTTCCTTCTTCTAACACAAGATTGCAGGCTCTGAGGAAGCAAATCAAGCAGCTTAAGAACTCTTTCTGTTATGGTCTATGGCACTCCCTTCTCCTCGCGCAGATTACAGACGCTGAAGAAGCAAATCAAGCAGCTTAAGGACTCTGATCTGCTGCTGTTTTCTGATATCTCTGATGTTATCTGTCTCAGCTTGTGAACTCCACCAGATTGCGATGTCACTCTTACCATTCATTTGACCATTACTCTCTCCCTCTCTCTCTCTCTCATCATGTATAGCGACTTCTTATCTGTCCCATCTCCGCCCACCCACCCGCCCACCCAACCCCTCCATGCCTTCTCTCTTAGAAGTTGGCCAACCACCTTTACCTTCTTCTTCTTCTTCTTCACTCTTTCTACACTCAACACCAAAAAGCAAACAAACAGAAACGAAAACAACGGAGACAGAATTATGGGAAGTAAACTCATACAACTAAGAAAGAAGAAAGAGAGAGAGAGAGAGAGAGAGAGAGAGAGAGAGAGAGAGCGAAAACAACACGAATCAAATAAAAGATAGCTTTCTCTTTGCTATCCTCCGTCACCGGCGTCCATGCCGGCCAGAAGCTATCGAAAAGAGCCTAGTATAGAGTGGACTAGTACTTCAATCTTTATCGGAGTCCTCCGGGCTCGGCTCCTGATTGAGATCAGGATTCATGGCAGGCCGAGATGGCAACTGCTGTTGTTCGAGCTGGTGTTGATGGTGTTCTCTCTGTTGTCGCAGATGCGGCGACGGCCGCGACGTCAGACCGGTCTGGAGAGCGTCCACCCTCGCGCCCACCTCGGTGGCCTTCTTCCGGATCGAGGCTGCCGACATGGAGGCCACACCGCTGACGCCGAAGCCTTCTCCGTCCACGTCTTCCGCTAGGATCTCGTCCGGGAAGTTGAGCCGGGCGGAGCGGCCCCGGAGGTAATATACGGCGGTGTCGTAGGCTCTTGCAGCGGCCACCGCGGTCGAGTAGGACCCCAGCCAGATCCGGGACCGCTTGTTGGGCTCCCGTATCTCCGCCACCCACCTCCCCCACTTCCTCATCCTGACTCCCCTGTAGGGCCTCTCCCTGCTGCCACCACCGCCGCTTGCCGCAGCCCTCTGCCCAACCGCTGGCGGCGGGGACTTCCTCGTATCCTCGCTGGTGGAGGTGGAGCAGCACTGCCCTTCCATTTCCTCGCTCTCTCTCTCTCTCTCTCTCTCCCCCATAAATCATCCCTCTTCTACTGTTTATATTAGCGACGACTGTAAGAATAATATGATGTGTCTTACACATTCATCCCTCTTTAAGTTTGGAAATAGCATATCTGCCCCTTCAAATATTCTTTTCTGACCTTTTCTTAGTCTCCTCCATTTTTCATAATTTCCTAACCATTTTTTTTGTTTAATATCTAAAACATCCTTAACTACATATTTATTTTTTTTTCTTTTAGTCATGAATCGATCCCATTATAGTACTTATATACTATATTATAATACATTTTAGTAATATTATAAAAATAGTATTTTAAAAAAAAATATGTTTTTTTTAAAAAAACCCTATATATATATATATAAACAAAAATGTGTCCAACATATGAGGCTCGTGTCTTACCTTTTATTTTTTTAATAAGATATATTATAATAGAATCCTCAAAATAATATATTATAATATTAATAATGATAATTATCTTAATATGTAAATATAATATATAGATATAGTTTTACCTGATATAAACAGATCCTAAGGGCGGCTCTTTGGTGGCGGAAAGAGACGCTAATAATTCCACAACAGCAACAAAATCTAATGACGTAAAACGTCACCAACTTCGATATCTTTCACGTAGTCGGCACTCGAGCCTCGAACAAACCACCGCTACCGCTGCCTCCTCGGGTGGCCACCTGATCATTGCACGCTAATCCAACCTGTATATCCAATTAATTACTCCCGATTAACTCGGGTTTAGGATTAGGGTTTGCAATCCTTCCTTGTCGATCGAGATCGAGAGACACCACCCTGGTTTCTCTGCTCCATCGCGTTCTTCACCTACTCACGTCGAGCGCTTATAAATGCCATCCCACCGTTCACTCTCTCACCGACATGTTACATTACATGACGTGAGTCGGAGTGGCGGATGTAGACGTTTCAGCCTCTCCTACGGAACTCCTCCTCCTGTTTCTCTCTCTCTCTCTCTCTCTCTCACACACACAGCATCGGCACAAACATGGAGGTGGAGAGAGACTTCCTACTTGAATTTTCCTGAGTCAGCGGCTGAGATTAAGTGACGGTAAGGAACGGATGGTGGAGATGGATTGAAGGAAGGTCGGTGGCCGGGAGGAAGACGACGCTTCAGAAGGTTTCGTAGAAAAGAGGATTGAATGGAGTTTGGAGAGAAAGAGAGAGAAGAAAAGGACAGGATTTTAATTGATTGAGAGAGAGAAGGTAGAGATAGCTACTGTGCGTTCGTTATCCTAATAGGGATCTAAGTAATGGTGGGTGTAAGCAACGAGGAGGACAATGCCATAAACTACTGAGAACGAAGGCAGGACAGTGATATGGATATGCATATAGAATTGGCCTCCTCGATGTCGGCATGCGGACTTCTCTTTGTGGGATGTAAATGAACATGCACTCATCTGAAACATAAAACTTGATCTATTTTATCTTGGATTTTATATTGAAAAGAGACATCATATGATGATGCGTATCCTAACCCTTATAAATAGATGGAGATTCTTTTTATATATTACTATTGAGAGGAGACTTCATGAGATGGTTTAGGAAAATGAGATGTATATGACAATAAATGTGAGCCCTTTTATGTGTATTCTGACCCTCACAAGAAACTATAATTATATGAAGAGTTGTATCTTTGTATCTCCTTCGTCTGAGTCTCATCGATCTCTCTCGCTCTCTGTGTTTTGCCAACCTATACGAGACAGAAGCGATGATTTAGGTTGATCTGCTCACTGCAACTTGACGGCCATTTATCTGTTGACTTCTTCCATGCATGATGTCATGCTAAGACGTGTTTTTCTATCACTGGCATTCCATTGAAGCTTATCCAACGTTCTCTTAGGGGATAAGGCCGATCAGTAGTTACAGAAGTCATCTTTGATTTCTCTTTGTTTAACGTAAAGATTCTAACCATGTTTTTCGTACGGATAGATTCCACAGTTATTGTGGGTTGGTTACTGGCTTGTTGGTGTTGGATCATCGTCTCTGTCCTCATAATTATGAGTAATTTAGGAAGAAAGAAGAGAGTTATACCTTAGGATACTGATTAATTAACGATAATAATCTTGGGAAAATTATTAATTGCTTGGCAACCAGCTGGGACGAAATCTAACAAAGATGTTGTTCTAAAGGAGGAGGAGGAGGATTCAAGACAAAGGGAGGTGATCCCAAGAGAGTGCTATTACAACTCATCTCCTTTTGGGTACAGGGATAAAGAAATAAGAACACATGAGCAGCTGGTGGAGAGCTGGCTTTAATTTGTTGTGGCCGGTGGATACTTTTTACTCCAAATTGGTCGGTGAGAGAGAGAGAGAGGCAAATCAAATGCAGCAGCATGAAAGAGTTGATGCAATCTTTTCACAGGAATAGTATGATCCACTGGGCATAATTGCACCTCACCTTTGGTGGTCATGGTGCTAAAGAAATGGAAAATGGAAGGGCCTCAGTGGTCCTCCTAAAGTCTTTCTCCTCCATCTTTTACGTGCCAGCACAACGTGTGTGTGGCCAGCAGATGATAACAATGCATTGGGCAAACAGGCCTTCTTTCTAGCCTTCAGCAAGTGCCAGTTGGGGAAGACCTTTGCGTTTGTTTTCCTTCTTCTCTTGATGACAAGTTAAGTTCGGGTCACAATGTTTTAGAACAGTGTTGACTTGTACAAATCCCATTGGGTCAATGAAGGGATGAGCTCATGTTTGCCTGTCTTGGCAGATTAAGGAAATAGAATTAAGAGCCTAACCATCATTCATTCATCATTAAAGGAGACATCTATTGACCTGGGCTTTTTATAGTTGGGTTGATTATGTCATATTATATATATATATATATATATATATATATATATATATATATATACTAATAATTGAGTTGTAATGAAAAATATGGGCCTCTTGTCTATTCAAGTGGTAATCCATGTTAACATCGTGTAGCTGTCTATGTTTTAAGGTCAGGTCTATGATATTATTGATCTCTGGAAACATTATGCAGTGTGGTGCCTATAGATAGATGTAAGGAGGGTTTGCACGAAAATAGAACTCATGTAATCGGTGACTCTCGTCTCATGTGGATCAATCAAACGTTAGATATTCCATGAGGCTGAGGCATCAAAGCACAGGCTATCCTCTCTTTCTTCTCGGTTGGCAATTTGTCTTGTAAGCTTCATGTTTCAAGACATTAAAATAATGACACAAACAATCAGTGCTCCCCATGGCTGATTCATCGATGAACCCAGCATTTAGAAATGTACATTGCAAGATGATGGACACATTCTTGCTGATGAAACATTGTCGATTAATAACTCATGGACAATATTGAACAATCACAAATCCCATCAGAAAATGAGAGCAATGCACCAACTTACCAACCGCGTTTGATCACGTCAGCCTGCAACCGCATGGTAAGACACACCGCACCAGTCTATGGTGATACAGTCGAGAATTCTACCAAGACCAAGTCATCGGAAGCATAATCTGAAACCCAATCCCACAACATATGTTCCAACTAGAAACCAAACCAAACTCAAATGCACTAGTGGGTTCCACAACCAAACAGCTTCGAGTGAAATCTCAGACTATCTGTTGCCTCAAGAAACGAGGCCATCATTGAGCGACAATGCCGCCAACTGATCGGCGGGAACAGTGGCCTGCTGCTGCTGTGCCACAGTCCTCAGAACTTCCAGTGCCTCCGCAACTTTGGCTTTCAAGGCGTCCGGAGATTCCAGCAAATGCAGGACTTCAGTCTGGTCCATCTCCAGTAGCATTCCTGTAACTTTGGCTGCATGATCACGTTCAAGTTGCTCCACGAGTGGGTACAGACTCTCACCGAGCATCTGGAGAGGAAGAATACGTGAACCATAATAATCAATCAATCATTCCACGGGGCTGACCTGGTACCCTTCAAATAAGTCAGAAAGCTCCACTAAGTACATAAGGTGTGATATAACTGAAGTTCATTAGCTTACGATCCATATGATGAGAATAGTCTCTGGCTAGAAATAAGTAGCAGGACCAGTTCAGTGTCAAAGATCTCAGGACCAGAAAGGAACTCGGTTAATGTAACAATGAAAAAACCATCTAGTGATTGAAAGATGGGTCATTCGTGATCCTAGTCTTTCAGAAGGTACCCTAGTGGCATTATCCTACGTGGTCCTAGTCTTTCGGGAGACTCCGTTAATGTAACAAGGCATAAAGAGCTCCCCAGAAAAAACACACAAAGAAGTACATAAGTAGCACACCTTTAACAGGACACACGCTCATATATTGAGTGAGAAACATACCATCCTTTGCTGCTCAGGAGTAGAATTTGCAAGTGCAGAAGCCAACGCCCCAATGGGAATAGGTTGTGGTATGGGAACATCTCGCATAGGCAACCCTCCCATCTCATACGGAGAGAGCATACCGCTAACAACACCAGGCATAGGAACATCAGGCATGTTGCGGCCAGGAGAGTAGCGCTGGACACGGCCCCTTGGAAGCATCTGTTATGCATTCTCCACAAAAAGAAATTAATAATATAACAGTTAGATCAAGGTTCAGTTCACATCCGATCAATCAAGGCTATGTAGATAATCTCACTATAAACCGAGAAATGAACATATTGCATTAACAGCATCAGAATATAATGCACAGCTCGTTTACATGGAGTGGTAGAGCAATGGAAGCCATGGCATGCCAACCCAGCTATCGATGACCAAGTAGAGGACCATCATGAGCTAGGACTTCAAAATTAATTAATGTAAAATGACAAGGAAACACATTGGATCTGCTGCCATGCACACAACTCAACATGTAACCAACAAGCTTGTGCTCAAATTGATCGGTAATGTGGTGTGGTAATCAACATTTGGTCTCTCCAAAAATTAAAACACGCTGCCAAGAGTATTTCACCATCTAGTATCATGGTTCTCACCCTATCATTGGAAGTGTGCTTATGCAATGTCATTTCACCACCTGTTCTTTCCAATAACAAGGATCTTAGTGCTTTTAAATGCTTCTCTTTTGTTCTTCCTGCTTCCAACCGATTGCAATTTATTGTGGTTGTTAATGATAGTTAAACCTACAAAATGATTGCAAATTCCAAAGGGCAAGAAAGAGAACTCCAAGCTAAGAGAGATGATTACAGACCTGTTGCTGAATTAGAGGCATTGGCTGCTGTGTTTGTTGTACAGGTCCTGCTCCAGCTCGTCTACCCCCTGGACGGTGCACCTGCTGCCCCTGTTGGACAAGGGGCACTAAGAAATTTGGCATAGGTGCCCCTGCAGGCCGCATTCCAGGGATAAGCTGTTGCTGGAAGCCAAATCCTGGCTGTAGAGGAAACTTCAGAAATTATTGAATGATTTATGCAACGACAACTTAAGCATGGTGGTAATATCATAAGTAGTAATAAGCTAATTCAACAAACAAAGAACTAAAGATGATGAACTATAAATAACACCATAAGTCATGATTATGAACTTAAAATGCAACAGGACAGTGGCAAGATAAGATCAGTTGCATAATAGTATCACAATATTTTGGAAATATTGCAAAATCGCATGCCAAGTCATCCAGCATGAAAAAGATAAGCATTGGCAAACTGCTATTCTCTCCACAAGGACACTATTAACAGTATGACAAGTAGTTTAACACCTGCCTGTGCCTACACAAGTACCTAGAGCACATTTCAAAAGCATGATAAATACTTTTCAATTAGCGCCTTGTGCCAAAATTAAGCATGTGAGTATCACAGATTATGCAGATTTGTTGAACTCTCCCTAAGAAATAACAAAAAATTGGTTTCCATCATGAGTTGAGCATTTTCTAGCACCATTCCATAAGTTACATGTGCAGAATAGTTATTTGAAATGTCTTAAACAGTCCTTGCTGACAGCAAACCTTGCTTTCAAGTAACTAGGAATTTCTTGCAGCAATTACAATAGGTAAGCAACGTATGTACTGTTTCCGATGAGTTCCATTGCATACTTTATAGTTTCTAACACGGTTACAAGGATATCCAGCTTGAGCACCAGAACAAATAAGTGGATTCTATCTGCAGGTCCCAGTATTCTTGGACCTGAATCTTAGGAACTAAATTCTACTGCATGCAACAGCAGCTTATGATTTTTGTTAAGTCCTTCTGATGCCAATCAAGAAGAGTTTTTCATAAGTACTCTAGATTTAATATGACATAGGTCAATCAATGTTAATTAAAAAAAAGTAACAAAGAATCTGGGGAAACAAAGGTGAACTCTATCTACAACATGTAAATATACAAGAATCAGGTTATATACGATAAGAAAAACAAATACAAAAGTACACATTACAATTAAACCTGCTTCCTATCATGACAACTTCAATCTTATTAATATGCAT